>NW_028292577.1:5465824-5494582 GCF_029948245.1 Actinia tenebrosa | reverse complement strand
TCTTGTCGCTTTCAAAAAAGACGATCATTATATTATATACGAACGCCAAAAGCCACCCTCCGGCCCAGCCTGCGACTCTACAAAGAACCAATTCATTGTCTTTTTGTTTCTTAGAAGGCTGGTAGTAAATTCTTGAACTGATGCTTTTTTCATTCTAAAGTCGGGGTGTGCTTGCGCATTAAAGTTTGACGGCGTAGTCTTGTTTTCGAAGTTCTTGTCTGCCGCATTTTGTCTTTGGTAGTTTCTTATCCAACCATCCCTGTACGCTGTCTTTTTCATTCCAAGCTGCACGTCCCTTTGATATTGTCCTCCAGCGCTTATAGTCGTTTCTCTTCCTTTCGGAGGCGGCACCGCTTTTGTCGCCCCTGACTAATCTATCCAAATATTGACCACCATAATTAGCCCCTGTAAAGGCTAAAGCTGCAATGACTCCACCTGGACTAAGCTAACCAATTATACATTAGTAGGATACTTTTCCTTCCGTAGGTAATCCTTTTAGCATGATAGCCCCGCCTACGGCAGCGGTCATCTTAGACAAAGTTAGCGAAGCTCTTGCTGGGTCTTCAGTAAAGTCTTCTTTGAGGACACTTCTACCTACCCAACCAATACCCGCAACAATAGAAAAAATAAATGATAATGCTGCTTCTCTTCAACAGTTTTTTCAACAACGCGGTCGACATTATATTACAAAGCGAGAAGGAAATCTATGTCGCCACTGTACGTGGTGATAAATCTACTCCATTTCAGGGATCTACTTTTTTCTAACCTCCACAGGTGCGTGATACGTTGGTGGTTCTACTACCTTTTTCGTTGGCCCCGCCCAGTAGTAAAGGCTGCCTGCTGCTATAGCGACTCCTAACGCGCCAATGAACGTCCCAGGATTAATGAAGGATTCCTCTTCCTCCACCTTTTCTTCTTCTTTGCTTTGTTCTTTCCTGTTCATCTCCGGCGAGCTTCTTACCGGCAGCAACTCTCTGCCTGGAGATTTAGCCTTGGTGATTCGGTTGCTCCTGCTACTTTGAGGGGTTTTTTCCTCCGCCTTCTGATTCAGCCTTCACTTCATTATATCTAAGGACTTGAAGGAATTGATAAGTACTTAACTAGGTACTTGAGGCGACCTGGGTAATTCCCGCGAATGACTTGACTAAGTACTTGATAAGTCACTTGCAGGTACTTGACTAGGTACCTCAGCAAGTGCCGCCTGGAAGACCTTTTCGACTTCTCTGTCCTTCTTGAAGTCCTTCCAAGATGTTCCGAAGGAACCTAGTACCTCCTTCAAGTCGACATGCTGAGCTACGTGCAAAGCCGCAGAGGCGACTGCCATTAACTTACCGCACTTCAAAGACAACCACCCACAGGTTATCTTAAGTTCTTGGGATATGACATAGTCATCTCTTATGTCCTTCTGTAGTTGCTCCACGTCGTCTATGGGCAGTGCAAGTCCAAGCAATTTAGTGGCAAGTCGGATAGCGGAGTCTGCTACGGCGTCCGTGGTCTTACTTGCGAGGGCAGCCTCGTACCTCTTATGGAACTTCTTAACCTCCTCTTCCGACAGCTTATTAACCTGCTCATGGGTAAGTTCCCTGCCTATCATTTCTTTACACTTCCCCGAAGACACAAGGATGTTAAGTTGTTCCTTGAGGTTACTTTCGTCTAACTGCGTGGGGACTTCATCTAAGAGCTGCTCAATCTCCATATACATTAACGTCATAAGGAAACCTCAAAGAGAAAATCATCTTGGAATGTTGGTGCGTTTTTAAATGCCGCATGTATTCGTGCAGCTGTTCCTTGCTTATCTCACCGCCGTAGTCGCTTAAAATGGTTTCCAGGTCAGACTTGCTCGGAGTATAAAATACTACGAGAGAGCCTATGTTTTCCCTAAAGGGCTTAGAGACGCTGGTAAGCTGCTGGGAAAGCAACCAAACGCTAATGTTGTCATGTCTGCCGCTAAAGGCGAGCTTCACTAATTCGGAGGTGCGCCTTTTTACGTCGTCCCCACAGGCAATGTCATCCAATATGAGGAGCGTCTGTGTACCTTTAGGGAATTGCTTGTGCCAGAACTTCAAATGGCTGGATAACTCGTTAGGATCTAAGATATCTACGAAGAAGTCGTCATCTTTCACTCCTATGCCCGTCCAGGTGCGGTTGTTCACGTAGGTGGGACAAAGCAGCACTATGTAGTCAAAGCGGTATCTAAAGGGTCCTAATAGCTGCTCCACGATGAACTGGGTCTTTCCGCAGCCGGTGGGTCCTACTATCAGAGCGTTACAAGGCATGTGATCTGGGTTCATATATAGATGGAACCAGTGGAAGCAGTAAGAAGGATTACCGCCGACGCAAAGGATAAAAGAGACACCATAGAAATGCAAAGGGAAGAGATAGACCGGTTAAAAGAGCGCGTACAGGAATTGTACGATGAAATGTGTGGTCTGAAGCGTGCAGAACGGTTTGGCGCGCTTTTGACAATGGCGGGCTGGGCTAAGGAGTCCATTAAGGACTTCATTCGATATCCCCCATAGATATATGGACTGCATTACGTGCGAACTACCTGCTGACTGCATCATCGTTACCCCTCCGACGCCTCGTAAGAAACACAGCTGCTGTCACTGTAATAAGGTATTCTCTGAAGAAGACTTCGTTGGACATTGGTGTCCCGCGGATACTAAAGCACAAAGGACTTTAGACGACGTTCGAGAAGAGTAAGAGGTCGCAAAGAAGATCTTACTAAACCCCAGCAAGAGGAATTAGCATAGGTCTTTCTTTTTTTATCGTTATTTTGTTAAATGCTGCAAAGAGGTCTCAAGTAAGGGTCTATCTTTTATTGTTATTTTGTTAAATCATCACGATCGAAGAATGGTTAACATGATTATCTTTTTGCTGGTTTCAACAATGAGAAAGAATGATACCTCATCTTTTAATGGGGGCTTAACAAAATAACAATAAAAGATAGATCCTTACTTGAGACCTCTTTGCAGCATTTAACAAAATAACAATAAAAGATAGATCCTTACTTGAGACCTCTTTGCAGCATTTAACAAAATAACAATAAAAGATAGATCCTTACTTGAGACCTCTTTGCAGCATTTAACAAAATAACAATAAAAAATAAGGTGTATATAATGGAGTGCATGCGATGTAATAAATCTTTCAGCAGTAAGCAGCGACTGCAATACCATCTTTCCAAGAAAGTCTGTCAGAAGACCGTAAGTACCCTTTGCGGTGACTGCGGTAAGGAACTGTCCACTGTACAGGCCCTACGATATCACCGCGAGAACAGAGTCTGCCTCAAAGACCGTTGTCTCCGTTGCGATGAACCTCACTTCGAGGAGAACTGGCATAAATACCGCTGTCGTCGTTACCACCTCGAAGATGTCGTCTGTGAAACCCACGGAGACTTAGCCGAACGTTGTTGTCCCCACGAAACCTCCCGGGTGCTCACGCGACGTAAGAAGGAAATAGACCAGACCTTCGTATGCTTTGACGACGTTGAGGGCGTGAGATGGGAATACAGGGAACACTGGGACGGCATTTGCAACCGATGTGGCTGTATACGTAGCGGTCAACATATTTGGTGTTGCCTGTACGACGGACCCAAGCCCTTAGACCATTACCTTGCTGTAAGAAAAGCATGGAAAAATGAATAATATATGATGTTACCTTACATCGCAGCGTTCGCAGGAGGAGCCTTAATTTACCATACTAATTACATGACAGAAAAAATGAGGTCCGACATAGCAGACCAATACTTAACCGCCCATGAGGATGACTAATCACATAATGGATTAGCGTCGGTGCGGCGTTCGATGTCAAACTTCCATCGACCATTCACTTTACCATAACTTCTTACGTGTGTGTATTCCTCACCTTGAAGGACATACCGCACGCAGTCAGGTGCCCATAAAGTGCACTCTTCATTGTCATGCATCAAGATTAACCTCAATCGGTTGATATCTTCAAACATGACATAATTTTTTATTTTGTAAGTTTGACCAACGGTCAGATTACGCCAGTGTGTCTGTTCAACTATCATTATATCTATGAAATATTCTTTGGTGAGTCCTTAACGCCTCCTGCGTCTTAAAAGCCTTAACACACCAAGGACAAGGTACACGAATGCCTTCCGCGTAATGGTCGATCTCCCTACATATAAGGTCGTAATCGTTGCACACCATGGTTAGGTAACCATTTGCCTCGTATTGTGCGAGTAACGCCTCTTGTTTTGAGGATAATACGCCGTTACCCTTAGGCGTCTTCAACTCCAGGCATAACCCATTATGTTTTTTATGTGCATTAAGGACTAAGATGTCGGGTTGCCCCGCCTGATACCCTTTCTGCCAACATACTATCCTTTTGCTAGCTGAGTCCTGTAGTTCTCCAAGACCTGGTGCGAGCAGTAGGATAGGGTGGAATCGACGTATGTAGTTTACGACCTTCTTATGCAGGTCAAATTCATTTTCTATTTTGAATACCAACTTGTTAGGACTGTCAAAGCGTTTGTCCATTGCATATTTACCTGTTTTCCTGAGGGTAGGGAGAACTTCCTCTAAGACCCAATCCTGGAATGTCTCTGCCGTTGGCATCTTAGAGCTAAATATCAACTGATACAACCCAGATTCAGTTACGTACAGGGAATTAGGCTGTGAATGAGAGGGGAGGCGATTCACCTCCACTCTAAGTTCGCTAAGCTTTACCTTGTATTTATCGCAAACATGCGCCTTAATTGCATCTTTTGGACGCTCGTAACCCAACGCAGCCGCCACTTCCTTTGCTTTGAAATAAAGTTTATCGCCTTGCACTATGCATTGCAGTTTAGTTTCATTGTTTTCAAATACGCGAAGCATTATATACGTAAGGGATATTTAATTCTTTTTTTTGGATGAGGGAGCGCAGCGCATCAATACGCAACGCTCTTTAGCTGATTCATTTCTACGCTCAGTTGCGCGTCTGAGACTACGAAGATATACGCGTTGATCTTAGTAGTGTCGCTGGCATGTTTGGTGCGCTTGATCTCCAACGTAATACCGTCCTGGGTATTTACCAGCCGCAATCCCTGACCATGTAGGTCTTCGTCGTTTGTCGTGCGCATGTCGATCCACAGCGCGTACTTATCCTTAAAGAATTCCTTTGGACTAATTTGATCGCCAAACTTACGCGCGACTTCCCGGTACATGTCCTCAGGCTTTATCCCTTGTGAGTAAACCTTATTAGGTACTCCGTTAATGCTAACGCCTACGTTAGTGATGTTAGGATTAAAGAATGCCTCAGAGTCACGCAATCCTGCCGTGTATGTCTTTGCGAACAGCAACATTATCCCTGTAAGGCTGCGTCTGGGTAGGTTAATGCTTTGGTTGATGACCTCTTCGACGTTGTTCGTGAAGCTAAAGGTCTTGTACATCACGACGTGATCGTAAAGGAAAGCCTTCCCAGCGCTGTATTCCATGCCAGCGCTACGAGCCAGCTCTTCGCTGTGTACCGTCTCGTACTGCAGCTCCAAGTTCTTGATGAAATAAGGATCCACAGCTGATGAACTTACATCTTTTCCTTGCAGGACGTTCGTAGTATCTGCTAGGGTCACTTCGAACTGCAGTTCGCTTAGCTGCCTTGGGTAGTATGCACCGTGGTTCGTGATAATTTCGAAATCTAATGGAACGACATATTTAGTACCATAAGCAGTCTTTATTTCGTCTTCTCCTGAGGCGCCAGAGGTTGCGCTTCTTACTTTGCGTATGGCTGCGCTTGCTATTCCCTGCTCTATCCTTTGCGCGCGGTCAAATGCAGTCAACCATAAGTCTTTGTACGTGGTATACAAATCATACCTGTTTAAGTCCAGCAAGGATTCCCCGGCGAACTTTACGCGTATTTTGGAAACAAGGTTTCTACCTGCATTATTGACGACGTAACGCGCGTCTGCGGTATCTGGCTGTATTGCTAGGTTAAACCTTAGCGCCAGGGTACCAGGAACCAATACTAGGTTATCCGTTAGGCGGGGTACGCCTACATACAGCGTCTCACCTGGCTTAGCGCTAGAAGGCGTGAATGTAACCCGGTGAAAGGTGCGTTCTGCTTTCAGTCCGCCAACCTGCTTAGGTAATACGTTGGGATTTAACTTTGAGCTTATCATATATAATGGAAGTAGAAGGTGATTTTGATCCCCTTACCGAAGAAGGTCAAGTCGACATTAACGACGAAGAATACGAGTCTTTACTACCTAAAACCAACGACCCCACGGAATTCCGAGGTAACATGGTGCGTCGGTTTGGAAAAAGAGTCCGCGCCGGCTGGATGGCTTTCCTAGACAAATACCGCACTAAGAACCCAGGCAAACCCATACCAGAATACATAAAGCTCGATAACATCGACTTTGGTAGTAACACGATGATGAAACCTCCTAGGAGCAAAACCGCGGAAACCAGCTTTGGTCCGGACGGCAACATCCCCGAAGCCCCCGGCGCTGCATGGCTTAGTAGGGTTCAGGAACAAATGGACGAATCCATGGAAGAAACCCCGGACGACTTTGATAGGATCAAGGAAGAATTCCCAAACTGGGATCCAAACAAAGTCCAAGTAATGTTTGACGCGGATAACGAATGGGGCAGGGAAGTCGTAGTAGCAAGGTTAAATAGGTCTAATGCTCATCCATATGTCATCAGGGACATAAATGGTAAATACTACGCAGATAAAAATATTCCTCCAACCCTTAGAAAGACATTAGGAGAACCCAACTTACCCGAAAGAATGAGAGAAAATAGTGAGAATATTGACGAAGCCGTCGAAAGAGTTAAGACCATAATGCAGCGGCAACAAAAAGGTCTTGAGGCGATAAGGGAAGTAGAAGAGCTAAAGCAAGCGATGGAGGAAAGGGAAGCAGATTACATACGGCAAAACCGACTACTCCTTGATGCTCAAAAGAGAGAACTTGACGACAAGAATCAACGCATATTAGAACTTAGAGAACAAAGAGACATTTCTCTTCGCGAAAAAGACAGCGCCCAAAGGGCATTCAATCTCACCCTGCAAGACCTGGATATAAGCAAGGAAGAAGCCAAGGACTTACGTACCACCATAGAGGGTTCTTTGGTGGAGCGGCGGCAGTTAGTTGCTGAAATCAACATTAAAGAAGAGCAAATCCAGCAAAGAGATCAGGCCATCGAAGACCTGGAGGGGCAAATAGAGCGGCAGCAGGAAATAATCAATGACCAAACTCGTCCCGAAGAGGAAAGGGAAGCAGCTCAAAATGAAGTAGAAACCCTTCAGGAAAGAGTCGCGGAATTACAAGCGCAAAAGGACAACCTGGAAAGAGAATTGGGACTTACCACCAAGGAAAAGGTAAAAAGAGCTCTGGTGAAGTATGGTATTCCGCTGGCATTTGCGGTCGCTATTAGCACCGTAGTAGGGGTAATACTATCCGCGCTTAAGGCTACAGGCGCGGGCGTAAAGAAATTAGGCAATGGACTAACGGACTTGGGAAAAAAGATGGCAGCCGGCTTGCCTGGGCTGCTGGGTTCGGTTGTTTCCTTGGCACTTAGGGCCGGTGGAGAACTGCTAAAGTTCGTGGGGAATAACATTTGGATCTTGGTTGTCGCTATTGGAGTGGTACTCCTGAAGAAGATGAAGGGTTAATCTTATCCTTGTGTATTACTGGTGGCTTATCGTCGTCAGGCGCCCGAGGCGTCCTCGACTGGGGATAAGTAAAGATAGTATTCACACCGCCCTGATAATGCGGAACTAGCGGCAGCACACTCATGGTGCTAATGGGCTTATGATTCCAAATAGCATCAGTCGGAGGATTTTTTGACGGGGCGGCATTTATCTGAACGCGACCCAGCTTACCGGCATCGGCGCCCGACGTCATCTTATCACTGGGGCGAATCTGTAACTTCGCATATTGGCAATTGGCTATCATGTGAAAAGTTACCGGCGTTAAGTCTTCTGCGCTTGTTGGATAGGGTTCAAATGAGAAATGAACTGGGTTCCTATTGTTGTCTTTTTTTCTGTAAGGCTGTAATGGTCGGTTACTCTCATCAACGATCCTAAACCCAACATTACATGACCACCCCGTTGAAATACTAATAGTACACATGATTAATCCCAGACCTCCAACCTTTACCCACAATTCGGTGTCAAACCATTCATCATTTACGTAGTCCTTCTCCTCCAAGTAATGAAGGAACCAATCTTCCTTTACATGTGGGTTATTCATATATTTAAAGGCTAACCACCGTAAGAGTGCTAATGCTCTTGTGATTATAAACGTAATCTCTTTGATCCTCTATGCTATTTACCGTAACCTTTCCCGTATCGTCTACTCTTATCTGCAGCTTTACCTTCCCGTGGCAATCGGTAACCATGTGAAAAGTCCAAACGGAATGATTTTCAAGGCTATTCGCTGGCGGCTCTACGGAAAAATGCGTAGGCTCCCTGTTGTTCGTTTTCGTACGCATAGGCTGTAATGCTCCATTGTCATCCAGGAACCTAAAGCCCACGTTGGCGTGACTACTCGTGCCAATGCAAATACTACAAAGGATCAATTTCTTTCCTGAGTAGTTCAGATCCACGGACATGCCCGTGACATCAACCCAAGATGCTTGGGTGTATTTTTTCTCGCCTGTGTAAGTCGTATAGACACAATCTACTCCAGCTACGTAAGGGTTGTTCATCGCCATATATAATAACTCAGACCAATGCTTGCAACTGTTAAGCCGGCTTTTAGTAAGTTATGGTCATATTCCTCAGGTATCGTAGGCAGGACCTTCTTTGATGGTTTCTTAACTACGGGCAGCTTTGCTTCGTGTGACTTTTTTGGCTCCTCTACAAAGTGAGGAATGCCCTTGGTCATGTCAGAGTTCACGTCATTCGCCCCAAACTTCATATCCTTAGTAGCTCGTTGAAGTTTGTTGTTATAACCCACGACGGAATTAGTGTTAATAACCAAATTACTTGGCATTAACCAACAACCCGGGGCTACTGCATAGTCCAACCTTGCCTTAGAATTTTGTATAGCTAGTTGGTAACGCTGTACGCCCTTGCTAATATCACCCTCCAAGATTGAACTTTCAAATAGAATCAAAGCTTCGGCTCGCGTTTCTTCTGCGGCGCCCGTATTTCCGATTATGCTGGATCGGGTGTTTACCTGAGCCCCCAAAATGAAATACACATAAGCTTCTATGCTGCGATTCAAACGAGCAAGACCAGCTCTAGTTAGTCCTTTACCTTCTGGAGGTATGAAATTAAGATATTGCTTCGTTTGCTCGTCGTTGGTAATCTTAATAATCAGTGGATTGGCCCCTGCATACTTACCACCCTCGTCTTTGAACAGAGGTCCGTCTCTAACTTCCTTAGTGGTCTTAGCATTTGGTTCAAAGAAGGTGCTACTGTCGTGAGTTTCTTTGTGATACCCAGTGTTCCATCGTAGATTCAACGCATGAACTTCTTTATCGCTTAGCACATGTCCACCAATCCCCCAATAAGCCCAAATGTGCCCCAAACCATTGTTAGCACCCGCGGTGCATCTAAAATCCTTCCCTACAACACCGAACTCCTTACAAAGTCGGTCGTAAGCAGGAACGTTGTATTTGTTATCTCTTGGATAGAACGCAGCATCTCCTGGTAATGCAGTAACGCCCATCTCATGCAGTATTCTTCTAACCGTGAAGTGAAAATGAAACATAAATATTGAATTCTTCATCAAGCTTGCGCTTACACCACAGCCGCTAGTGGCACACCAAACTGCAAAGTTTAGTTGCTGCGGCCAATAACGCATGTTAGGACCACTTAACCATTCATGAGATTCCTTAGCGGTGGTATGATTAATGGGCACGTTTTTGAAGATATCTCGCACCTTTAACGGAAAGGAATGCTTGTTAAAAATCCGCATGTTCAACGTTAAATCCAAGCTTGGTTGTTCATCAAATGGAACCGCGGGTATCGGATAAGTACTGGTACCAAGCAATAATTCCTTTGACCAACCTTGCACGGGCTTATGTTCAACATATGTTGGCTTAGGCTTATGTTCAACATAACCAGAATTCTTCAGTTGATCGTCTATCTGATTAACCAGCGTAGGCTTCAAATCCTCGTTGCTGTACATCCTAGAACCGTTATAGTAAATCCCATCGGGCCTTCTTTCGAACTTACTAGGGTCTGCATGCGGAAACATCTTCCTAAATGCTCTCCAATTCCAGTAATCTCGATTATCGTGATGTGGCTGCTCCTCTACGTTATTTCCAAAAGCGTCGTACATTAGTATATATAATGGATGTTATACCATCAGCACCTAAGTTGTACCCAGATGTTCCCTATACTACACCTAACGAACTAAACGCCGAAAACTTTCGTCTGAATAAAGCGAACTTAATCTTGGCTTACTTGGAAGGGCAGACAAAACACTACGAAAAAGTTAGGAAGAAATACGTCAGAGCCCGGAGTACGCTACATAAAATCGCAATAACTTCCGGCTCCATGTCCGTTGTGTTAACAGGCTCTGGCGTTGCTACTTCGCTTACCGGACCGGGAATAGTCGTTGGCGTTCCTTTGGCCAGCGTTGGAGCCGTCTGCGGCATTGTTTCCGCTGTTACGACAGGCATTATGAAACAGTTGTCAAGCAAAATATCAAAACACGACACGACAATAGCTCTGTCAAGGGCTAAAGTAAATACGATCACTGACCTTGTCTCAAAGGCTTTGCGTGACAGAAAGATAGACGACGTAGAATTCTCGCTTATCTTAGCCGAAGAGGAAAAGTACGAGAAATTAAAGTCGGACATGAGGAATAAAAAAACAGTCGTAAAAGATCTTTCCGAGGAATCTCGCAAAAAGATCTATCAGGAGGCAAAAGAAGAGCTTCAAAGAAAGCTTGCTCAGTAAACATCTGCTTCGAAAAGAGCGTGACGGGATTCTATTTACATATCGAACGTCAGTCTAGAAATTATGCAGATTAAATATAATAATTTTCACATACATAAGCGTCCAGATGTGTCTGGCGTTCGCTCGTGATCGTGGGACTTTGGAGCTGGGGAGGCCTAAAGTCCCGAGTTCGAGCCTCGCTGTAGACGCATTTGGACCGGTTGCTGTGAGTGAAAAAAAAAAAGCCTCCCCACACTCACAGCAACCGTGGGGGGAGGGGTAGAAAGTGCGATTCAACCCCGCGATGGGGGGTTTCGTGAGGAAAAGTTGGAAAAGTCAGGGGGTGTCTCGGGACGCTGTCCGGAGTTCACCCTCTGGTGGGTCGTAAGAAAGATATATGTGTACGTACTAGAGGGCCTCTGGCGCGGGATGAAATAAGCCCCGTAAGCCCAAAATGCAAAAAACCCCACTGGGGATAGCTTGGTGTTCTGCGCGATGCATTCCCCGGTGGGGTTTCTGGCAAAATAAACGCCAGTTTTGCATTTTTATTTTCTCGGAATCCATCCTAACAGGGGGTGGTTGGGGTCTATTTTGTAAAATATTTCGTAAATTACATCAGGATAATAAGGAATATCCTTATTCAGCCGACAAAACATCCACTCGGCTTTTGTCATATCAGAAACCTCGGGAATAGACTTACCGGTAATTTCAGACAAAAGATAGGGAATAGCTTTGTAATATTTCCCTAGCTTTAATTTTTTCAACGTTTTCCGTAGACTTTGTGGGGTTGGCTCTTCTAAATGGTCTATGATTTTCTTCCTTACTTCGTCGCTTAAATATATCGGATGTAAACCTTGGATATGACTCATCCAGTCTCGGAAGTATTTTATTCTTTTGTATGGGGTCTTCTTACGACCTCCATTGGCGTAATATTGCTCTTTGGTAGCATTTGGTACGGCATTACGAATATTCTTACCACATTCGTAACACTGTGCTGACGTGTCGTCTTCTATTTGCATTTTCTTGTCACAACAAATATACTTATTTGGTTTAGTAGGTACAAACTTGGGTTTCAAGCACTTTACACAGAAATCATAAACAAACTCTTTACAATCTTCGCACTCCATATATAGACTAACATATTTGCGCTGTTGCCCCCAACCACACTTGGAGTGGGTTGTTTCCGTAGGTGGATTTTTGACGCGGGTCTTACCCCGTGTTGAGATTGCGCTGGAACCCCCATTCCCTATACTACTAACATGTCAAATCGTCTTTGTAATCTACAGAGAATCTAAGAAGTATTTCAAATTGATTTTGAGAATAACCTGTCAAATTCATTTTTTGTTACTCCATTTTTATAAAGTTATGAATTTGTTGTTTTGAATCAAAAGATGAAGTCAGGCAATGATAAATCTAAGCGTGTTTTGAAAACAATTCATTTTTGCCTCAAAAGTTTCATGAATTAGCGAAATAAGTTAAGTTATAGAAAAGGATTCAACTTCTGACATTATTTAAATCAATTTTAAAACAGCGCAAAAAAAGGGTAAAAAACGAGATACGCGAAATGGATGCGCAATAGCAAGGGTCCGGAACTACCTTAAATCGGCGTTCTCCACGTGTGTTGGCAAGATAAATATGGCATCGTGGCATTATCATACGCCACTGGTATATGATAAGACAATAAAAATATCTTTTAGCTTAATTCATTATTAAATAAGTTAGAGAGAAGTCTATTTTGAAGCCTATACTTTACTTCATAATGCCATATTTATCGTGCCAACACACTTGGACGACGTGGAGAAAGCCGTTTGTTGTTAAATTTCAGGTTAAGAAATTTAGATTCATAACGTTCTAGAACGATTTTTTTTCTGCTCACAGATGGCTAAACAAGCTGTTAATTCTTAAATTTACTCGGGGCGTTCATGGGTTTAGACTTAAAATAAGTTAAAATACAATAAAATGTACCTACTAGGAAAGTAAACTAACCTTCGCTCGTTCCCGATGCACCCATGTCGTCCTTCCGAACTCCACATACGGCAGAAAATCGGCCAGAATTGAAGCGAAATCCAACAAAGGTTTGTTTCTTGTCAGACAAAGCCAATAATTCTCTATTAAAGGTCACTTTTTGTTTAGTATTTAACAGTAAATTAAGACAGAGGTCACTCTTCGTTTCACTCGAGCTACTGTTGTCAAAGCGTGACGGGGGTTTGCTTGCTCACCAGATGATGCTTTGCTAATCCAGGCACGTGACCAGGTCCGGCAAAGAGTCTATTTATTTCATAGACTATAAAGCCCTGGCTAAACGAGAATATATTTTTTTCATTATATTTCATTTATTCTTTTATAAATAAATAAATAAATATATTTCATATGTTTTATATATTTAGAATTATCATAACTAAAGAGAAATTTATTCGTATGTTGCTACTTCGTAATATATAGTAAATTCATTTAGTTATTTTTATATACTTAGATATAGTGCTAGATAGGTGTCCCCAGTTAGTTTACTCACATGTAAACTAGGTATTATTGACACATTAATAAAGTTTATTATTATTATTATTATTATTATTATCATTATTATTATATTTTACAAATATGTTTTTATCGATAAATAAGTAATTTGTACATATATTTGTTATTTTATATTCATAATCTCTTTATTAACGTTATCATAAATTTTATTATTGTTATTATTATTAATAGTTAATTGAATTCTATTATTAAATAAATAAATATATATATATATATATTATAATGGCATTGAGATTATTATTATAATTATAATAATAATTTTTTTTTTTTTTTTTTGATATTATTATTATTATTATTATTATTATTATTATTATTATTATTATTATTATTATTATTAAGCTTTGTGAAACTGACGTTTCGGCGGTTAGTCCTTCGTCGGAGTAAGAGGAAAGAAAAGATGAGAAGGGGTGAAACCGCGTGCATGTTTCATCGCTGTTTCTAAGTTTAGCCACATGCGAAAGTTACTGCGTGCAACAAATTTTGCTTCCAAGACGCAAAAAATGTTTTGCTGTGCGGCAGAAACATTTAATGTTTCCAAGACGCATGGAAACATTGTTTCCCAATGTTTCCTGACAGTTTTGCCACCTTAGGAAACATTTAGGGAAACAGGTTTCCTTGTTTAGCCAGGGCCTAAAGCTGGTTATTATTTTTTCAATTTGGTAATGTGACGTCAGCTGTGCTGCATAAATTTTATTACACTGAAGATAAACCAAGAAAACCATGAGCAGGTTTTTATCAACTTCCTGAATTCCACTTAAACTTTTTCAGACCTTTTCATCAAAGACAAATACCTTTTTGGTAATATGTCGTCTTGAGATTTTGGTGATTCATTATTACTAATTTTGAAGAATTTTTCGCTGGTTGTAAGTTAAAACTTCTTAGAAACCGAAAAAAATAGCCAGGTCTTCCTTCCCGGAAGCAAGAAAATGATCAGTACACTCAATAAAAATGTATTTATTGATAACCTGACGTTTCGAATTTGGGCCCTTCACATAACATCAGTTTTATATCAAAACCGGGTGAAACTTTCGAGCATTGGCATCCGGCATTTTTTCCTATATTATTTACAACTATTTTTGGTCCATATGTTAAGTGTATGCTACATCCATAATATCATTTAATAATATAATCACATCATATATATTTTTTTCGTTTTGCAGAAATAAAATGCAAGCGAAAAGAAAAGGGAAGAAATCCGTGGTCTAAAGAGGAGACCCAAGCTTTAATAGCCTACTTCGATCGATTGATCAGGGATGAAGGTAAAGCTCCCAACAAATTAGCATGCGAAAACTGCCTCAGACAAGCTGGTAATGCATTGAGAAACCGGGACTGGAAGGCAATAAAATACCAAGTAAAGTTTTTGGTCAACAAACGAAAAAAAGAACGAGCAAGGAGATGAGAAAGTGTAAGAACGAACAAGTTGCTCGTTATTTTTTCCTCTCGTTTTTGATGAAAACAAAAGGGTGAACAATTACAAGTTTGAGATTACTGGTAGAGGCAAACGCTAAAAGCGTGAAACATTAATAACTAATTCGGCACCAAATAACCCAATGGAAGACAAAGGATTTTGCAGAAATTAGTGTCATTGTAGTTAGCTTTTGTTCTATCTCATGGTTATAATGTTTGCACTCTGTCATAGCTATATTAGACTGCTTCATATATTCCAGAATAATTGGCTATGGCCCCTCCCTAATTCCTAATGGTCCATCTCTAGGGTTCTTCATCATACTTTCATAATCCACTATCCGATCCCCGTAACAGGGTAGAGAAGTTGACATTTATTAATATTATTTATTATCATATACTTATCCATAAAATACCTTATATATCACTCCTTTTCGAAAAACTGATTTTTACAATAACTTAACAATTTTCTCGCGCGCTGATTGGTTATTTTTTATCATCAATAAGAGGACAGACAGATAAAGCTGACGTCAACGAGCCTGCGCTCTTTCCGTTAGTTGTTTTGATCAGAAAAAAGGAGAAGTTTTTATAGTTTTTGTTATTGTAAAAAACAAATTGACAACAGATTTTTATGTGTCTGTCCTCTTATTGACGATAAATTTCGCCATCACATTGTCAAAGTAGTGTGGATCCACGAGGCGCAAAAACAAAATGTTATTTTGACATGTGAAAGCATCGTTACCATGTATATTTAAGCTATTAGTTAGTTATAATAATAAAAGCTTGTTAAGTTGATTTTATGGATAATTATATAATAAACAGAATATTACATGGGCGCCTGGAGGTTTTCTTTGCGCTCACTCGTGAGTGATCTTTTCGACACTCGAACATAAATTTCATATCTCCTCGCGCCCATGTAATATCCTTTATTTATTTCGCATATATAGGATGGGCTATGTTTCAGAGTATATGCATATGCAAAGTCGGTTTGTAAAATAACAATAAGGTTGCGTCCATTTCCCTTTGAGCGTGAACCGCGATCACTTTTCGCCGTTCGAGTTCGAAAAACTTTGCGTTTCCAACTGCATGTCGAGACGTTCCCACCGTAAAAAAATATGATAACCTGTCAAAACAGATGAAAATTAGCCAATCAGCGATAAAATGTGGCCGGGACAAAATCTAAACTCGTTAGGCGTGCCATAGAAACTCGACGTCTGGCCCTTGGAAACGCAACTTTTTATCATTAATTGCTAGTGTATTAGCCTGGGTCTTAATGATGTAAGAGAGAAAAGAAATCGGTAATTGTATTGTCAAAGTCTTATCTTGTCGGCCTTGCATTATCGTACCATCTTACAACGAAATGGATTTTTAGTTTTTTTTAGAACGGCTTCTAAGCGTGTCACTAGAGCCCAAAGCGAATCTAATCTCAATCTCGGGTAAGGCGCTCTCTTTACATTTTTACGCCTGATTCGATAACGACTGAAAATGTTATACATTTATTATAGTCGATAAGTGAATTTGCACGACAGTAGTTATTACGAGTTGCGCTAACTTTCAAAGTGCATAAAAAACGGCCTTTACAAAGTCGTCATTTATTGTTATAGCAAAAAGAGTTGGTGTTCGTTTTCTAATATATATTCTTCACTTCATTGATACAGTATACTTCATTGGTATCATTACCCGGGTAATTATAGAAAATCGCGCTGATTGGTCAAGAACTTTGGACTTTTTCTCCATAATCACCTACTAGTCACCTACAGTTGATTATATAGGAATGCGCTCGCTTCGTTTTTTGCGTGTTCCTCTTTCGGAGAAAAAATTAATTTTAGAAAATAAATCAATGCTTTCGAATAATCACCTGTGAAATGATACTAAAACGATTATTCATCTCAAGCTCAGTGATCTTCGGTGGATATTTACCGATAAGCGCCTCACCTTTACTTAATTGGTGAATAATTGTTAGTACATTAATTCCCTGATTGTTCAGGAGGATTTAAAATATTTCGCCATCATTGCATTGGAGAACAACGAACGACCGAGCAATCTTTTTTTAGGAGGGGGCACAGGAATTAAGGAGGGGCTCATTAATTTATTTACGAGTGGAAATGGGGGGTCACTGATTTTTTCTTGTAAATATATGATTTTAGTAATATATTTTTTTATCGGTTATGTAGTGGTGGTCATTTAACCTTTGAGTCAAATATGTTTTTATAGCTAGTCCTTTGGTCGCACACCCCCTCTCCTAAAAAATTTTTGGATTTGCATCTCATTAGGTTTAAGTAATTTGTAACGTATTCTTTTAAAATTGCATTGCTACCATTTAAAGCGCTTTATCAAGATGTCATTTGTCACTACTTTATTGTATGTTTGAAATAAAATATCATTTGTTCGTTTATTCCTGTTGTCATTGTTGACCTATCCAAGCTTATTCAGAAGATTATAAAATTCTAAGAAAGGTCAGTTTGGTGCATAATAACCATTCCGGCATTGCTGAATGCATCAAAATTAGGTCCCCCATTCGACGAGTGCATAAGAAACAGGTCCCCGCATTGCTGAATGCATCAAAATTAGGTCCCCAAATTGACGGGTGCATAAAAACCAGGTTCCCACATTGCGTAATGCATCAAAATTAGGTCCCCAAATTGACGGGTGCATAAAAACCAGGTTCCCACATTGCGTAATGCATCAAAATTAGGTTCCCAAATTGACGAGTGAATAAAAACCAGGTCCCCGCATCGCTGAATGCATCAAAAATAGGTCCCCAAATTGACGGGTGCATAAAAACCAGGTTCCCACATTGCGTAATGCATCAAAATTAGGTTCCCAAATTGACGAGTGAATAAAAACCAGGTCCCCGCATCGCTGAATGCATCAAAAATAGGTCCCCAATTTGCCGGGTGCACAAAACCAGGTCCCCGCATTGCTGAAAGCATCAAAATCAGGTTACCCAAATTCTCGAGTGCATAAGAACCGAATAACAATCTGAATAATGTCTCTGCAACAGCAAATTCTGCGGGCTCCGACCACAATATTATTTAAAAACTCTCTGTTACGTTTACGCCTTACGTTTAAAATAAATAGAGGGCTTGTTCGTTCCACAGTGGACAGAGAAAGCGCGGAGGAAAACGATTCCTTGGTTGAGTTTCAGTACCACGCGCCAAGCCGAAATAACTGAAATTCCCTGAATACTGGTTGGTTTCTCAAGTACCAAGTCACTTTCAATGATAACTGCAAAAAAGCACGACTGAGGTCCCCACATAGTACTAACAGTACCAGTTCGTCCTAATTAGAAATATTAGGTCCCCACTTTGATAAGTTTGAAATGTGCAACTTTTAAAAAAAAGGAAATCAAACGTTTTTTTGCCGAAATTGCTTACCTTTAACTTCCTCCAAACCACTGCATACCGTATTATTATGTTTAATTAATGGATTCCAATACTCCCCACTTTGTGGGAAAAGACCAAAGTCCCCACTTTGAGGGTTTGGCAGGAATTGATGAATGGATGGATGAATGGATGGGTGGATGGATGGATGGAGGGAGGGATGGATGAATGGATGGAAGAATGGATGGATGGATGGATGGATGGATGGAATGGATGGATGGGTGGATGGAATGGATGGATGGATGGATGGATGGATGGAGGGGTGGGTGGGTGGGTGGATGGGTGGATGGATGGATGGATGGATGGATAAGAGGAACAATCAAATACATACCTCTTTTACTTTCAAAGATGAAATGAAAGGAATCATATGACTGTTCACAGTGTAATCCTCTTCATTCCATTGTACTCCTCTGCAGTCCATTGTACTATTTTAAAAAAAGCGTCGAAGATGTCAACAAACCAAATAAATGTTCCTTTCGAATTGAGGCTTTAGACAAATTATTTTATCAAATTGTTAATGAAGAAAGAAAGGAAGGATGGAATTATTACTAATTTATTGAAAATCTTCCTTCAACACACGAGCAATTCCATGATTTTCCTATTTACTTTTCGTAACCTAGGCAACAGAGACCAACTACTCTCCAATACTGAGTCACTCCGTTCAAGTCACCTCACACAGCACAGCAACACAAACTGAAGATGGATCAGTCCAACCAACCACTTCAAGAAACACAAGCTGTGAAACTCAAGTCAGTTGGGTTGATGACAGTGTGTTGGAAGTCTGCCAGAATGCTGAAGACAGTGTTCCCTCATCTTTGACGCAGCTTCTCTCATCTGGTAACGTAGTTTATCGTGTTTCTGAAGCAGATAATGTTGATTTGGAACCTGTGCCTATTCTAGATAAATTAGAAGGGGTATCTCATGATAAGGAGGAAAATACGGAAGTAAGTGGAATGGTTGTTGTGCAAGAGAATGACAAAGATGGTGATGGTGTTGGTGTTGGGAAAAGAGACAGGGGGGAAAGAGAGTTTGTGTGTATCGTTTGTGGAAGAGTGTTTAAAGAAGAAAGGTTCCTCGTTCGCCATCTGGAAAATCACCAGAAGGAAATAGAAAGAGTTGAAAAGGAGGAACAACAACAAAGAAAGGAATATATTGATGGTGATGATGATGATGATGGCGGTGATGATGATGATGATGGCGGTGATGATGATGATGATGGTGGTGGTGTTGGTGATGATGGCGGTGATGATGATGATGATGATGATGGCGGTGATGATGATGGTGATGATGATGATGGTGGTGATGATGGTGGTGGTGTTGGTGATGATGATGATGATGGCGGTGATGATGATGATGGTGGTGATGATGATGGTGATGATGATCTGAAAATGAACCAGAAAATAATAGAAAGGAAAGGAAAGGAAAAAAAGCAAAGAAATAAAGATAATAGTGATGATGGTGATGGTGATGATGATGATGGTGATGATGATGGGGATGACGATGATTATGATTATACAGAAAGTGTTTATGATGATGATACTGATGATGATGATGATGACGATGATAATGGTGGGGATGATGATTATGATAAAGAAGAATCCGAAAACATCGACACTCGTCAAAGCAACAAGGACCCAAGTTCTCTCAAAAGGAAACACAAAAAACAAAATAAGAAAAGCCTCTTGACGTGTGAGTACTGTGAAAAAACCTTTACAAATAAAGAATACTACGAAACGCACGTTAAAGCACACGTAAGACCAAAGCCTTTACAATGCAAGCACTGCGTAAAGATATTCAAAAATGAAAAAACTCTGGAAAATCACAACAAGAAGCACTTTGAAGAAGAAATGACCTGTTTCCTTTGCTCGAAGAATGTTCACAGCCGATATGAGTTGGAAACACACATCTTAACTCACCCGAAGCAAAAATCATTTAAATGTGATACATGTAACAAAGAACTTAAATATGTCCAGCAATTTGCGAAACACTTAGCCAGGCATGAAGAATTGAAGTGCGAAATTTGTTGCAAAGTGTTCCAAAACGAAAAACGACTCATAAACCATCGAAAAGCTCACAAAAAAACAAATTCGTCGGAGCAAGCACCGTCTGAAGTAGAATATAAGGAGTGTTTGTACTGTGACAAAGTTTGTAAGCCAAGTGAGTTCAAATCGCATCTCAGAACCCATGCGAAAAAGAGGATATCTCAGGGTCCCTTTAAGTGCATGTATTGTGGAAAGTTGAGCACCAGCCGTGCAAGTCATGACCGCCATTTAAGGACACATACCAAAGAAAAGCCATTTAAGTGTACTTTTGAGAACTGTGATAAAGCCTTTGCAGGAAAAGGAGACTTGAATGTTCACGTGCGCAGACATACGGGGGAGAAACCTTTCAAGTGTGATCGCTGTGGAAAGGCTTTCGTGAAAAAATGGAACCTTGACGAGCACCTTAGAACCCATACTGGAGCCAGACCCTACAAATGCGATTTCTGTGAAAAATCGTTTGGATTCAAGAACGTTTTTAAAAGTTCATTTAGCGCAGCACACCGGGGAAAAACCTTTTAAGTGTCCAAATTGTGAGAACCAGTATGTCAAGGAGGTGTTACTCAAGATGCATTTGGTAACTCATTCCGGAGAAAAACCATTTAAATGCTTGCAGTGTGACAAAGCGTTTTTGTACAGTGGTGGGCTTAGAGAACACCTTCGTATGCATAAAAGATAATAAGATTATTAGAAACTGAACCTACAAATACAGTAAAACCCCGCGTGTAAGAACCTAAAATTTAAGAACCTATCAGGCTGTAATTTTCATTTTAAGCACCCTTCACATAAGAACCATTTCAGGCTGAAATCTCAAAGTAGGTTCTTAATTTTCAAATACAAAGTCAATCTGTTTTATTTTCTTGTAAATAATAAAATAAGGTACTCTGTATGTTAGAGTGCTTACACTGTGTCCATGAAATAGTACAGTTTTCGTATGACTGTGAAAAGCCCAGTGCCGTAAGCGTGAGGTGCCGTGACCGTGATGCTTTCTAGAATTTTAATTGGCTGATTTTTTTCACGCGCAATATGATTGGTCTAAAAGTGCCGTGATCTTGGCGTGACCGTGTCCGCGCCGTGTTTATGTCGTGTTCCGGGTATTTGATTGGATGGAGAGTAAATTCTCGTGCAATGTGATTTGTCTGGTGTATCCCTTGCTGTGTCACGACCGTGTTCGTGCCGTGAGCTTTTCACAGTCATACGAAAACTGCACTAAGATCGAAATAGTTACTACCACTACCTATCAGTTTTTATTTAGTACAGCTAGCATGAAAATGTGTGAATCATTTAATGTATAAAATGCCACGCCCACCAATACAATTACTCTTTTATTACCAAAAATTAAGAACCCATTTAAGAACCTTGATTGCCTGATTTCAAGTTAAGCACCATTTATATAAGAACCTGTTCAGGCTGACTTGGAAAAATCTAGGCTCTTATGCGCGGGGTTTTACTGTAGTCTATAACAAATCCTTCCGCTTTGATTGGCCGAATCACTAGTGGACTATTAGTGATAGACCGCTAATAGCGAAACGAAGCGGTTTTGAAAACCAATGAATCGAATATATTATAACCTAATTTCATTATTATTTGTGTTTATTTATTTGACCTAGGCTATTAGAGTGAAGTCATTAAACCCCGTGAAATATGTATTAGACTAATACACACTAGTAGACCCTGATTCAATTGTTTTCTTTCGTGTCTATTTGACTAGAGTGAAGTCATTAAACCCGTGCAATAGATATTAGACTAATACACTTTAGTAGACCCTAATTCCATTGTTTTCTTTCGTGTCTATTTGAATATTACACGTTGACTAGTATTTTTTATTTCATAGATTAAATGCCTTCACTCTAAAAATATTACACCTCTAGCCCTCATCGTGTACGAGCTAGCCAATTGTTGTTTTTCAATCATTCCAAAGCGAATTTAATTACAAAAGACACAAGTAGCAATGTTAAATATGCTATACTTGATTTTTGCTGCCCCCCCCCTCTCCCTTTAGCATGATTTTTGCTGCCCCCCCTCTCCCTTAAGCGTGATTTTTGCTGACCCCCCTCTCCCTTAAGCATGATTTTTGCTGACCCCCCTCTCCCTTAAGCATGATTTTTGCTAACCCCCCTCTCCCTTAAGCATGATTTTTGCTGACCCCCCTCTCCCTTAAGCATGATGTTTGCTAACCCCCCTCTCCCTTAAGCATGATTTTTGCTGACCCCCCTCTCCCTTGAGCATGATTTTTGCTGCCCCCCTCTCCCTTAAGCGTGATTTTTGCTGACCCCCCCTCTCCCTTAAGCATGATTTTTGCTGACCCCCCTCTCCCTTAAGCATGATGTTTGCTAACCCCCCTCTCCCTTAAGCATGATTTTTGCTGACCCCCCTCTCCCTTAAGCATGATTTTTGCTGACCCCCCTCTCCCTTAAGCATGATTTTTGCTGACCCCCCTCTCCCTTAAGCATGATTTTTTGCTAACCCCCCTCTCCCTTAAGCATGATTTTTGCTGACCCCCTTCTCCTTCAAGCATGATGTTTGCTGATTTTTGCTTAAACCCATGCATAAAAAATGCTAACCCACCCCCTGTTTGCACCAGGCCCCCCCCCCCCCCCCCCCGTGGATCAATGACCAGTTCCTAATGACGAATCTTTTGTTAAATTCCCCCAACGTGGCGGCCATGAAAACCATCAATAATAGATTATTCGGGCTGCGGGTCTAATCGCTAAATAGCAAGTATTAACCTAACTGCAAAGACGATTTTTCTGCGCATGCAACTAAGTGCATGGAACTAACAAAGTTTAAGTATTTTTTCTTTCGGAAACTAAAAAAGAAGCATGTTCAAAACCAATTTTCACTTTTTCTCATCTTTGAGTTGAGAAATTGCGATTTTTAATTGACTCGCCCCAGTCTCCACTCGGAAAAGTGTCAGTTTTCGAATATTTTGAGATGTTTTTTCATGAGAAATCAAAAACGAGAATGGTGACTCCATCTTTATGTCCATCTTTATGTTCATAACATAATTAATGTCCATGCAAATTTTCAGGACAAAATTATTGGCAAAATTTCTTTCAGGGGAATTACCTTAAGCAGCAAATAGGAGTTTATTATAGAATGAAGGCATTTAACCCGTGAAATGAGTGAAGCATCTTCGAGATATCAAGGATTATACTTGCAATATGTTAATAAATGTGACCGCGTCAAAGAAGTCATTTGAGCTTGATTTGTTATTATTTGTAAATTGAAGCACTGCTTACTATGAGAAAACGGATTTGCAATAACCTTCAAATCCTATAGTCCTATAAAGCAATAGTAAGACGATGTTTTATACAGGGTATTTTACTGCCCCACAAATGTTTTGTATAATTTATAATGCCTCCTATGACATCATACTCATTATTAGTGAACTAGTACCAGTGATACGGTGTGCCACAGCCAATAGTATCTATATTGTACATCACGTGATCATGGTTCTATTAATATCATCAATATTACATATGGTACAGTTATTCGTTCTTCTATCTTTCTAGTACCAGTGATACGGTCAGCCACACAGCCAATAGTATCTATTGTACATCACGTGATCATGGTTCTATTAATATCATTAATATTACATATGGTACAGTTATTCGTTCTTCTATCTTACTAGTACCAGTGATACGGTCAGCCACACAGCCAATAGTATCTATTGTACATCACGTGATCATGGTTCTATTAATATTGCATATGGTACAGTTATTCGTTCTTCTATCTTACTAGTACCAGTGATACGGTCTACCACACAGCCAATAGTATCTATATTGTACATCACGTGATCATGGTTCTATTAATATAATTAATATTACATATGGTACAGTTATTCGTTCTTCTATCTTACTAGTACCAGTGATACGGTCTGCCACACAGCCAATAGTATCTATATTGTACATCACGTGATCATGGTTCTATTAATATAATTAATATTACATATGGTACAGTTATTCGTTCATCTATCTTACTAGTACCAGTGATACGGTCTGCCACACAGCCAATAGTATCTATTGTACATCACGTGATCATGGTTCTATTAATATCATTAATATTACATATGGTACAGTTATTCGTTCATCTATCTTAGTAGTACCAGTGATACGGTCTGCCACAATGACAATATTAGAACCATGATCACGTGATGTACAATAGATACTATTGGCTGTGTGGCAGACCATATCACTGGTACTAGTAATATTCATTTAGTCTATTATTAATACCCTTACATACAAACACAGTATGCGGTAAGGGCTCACGCAAGCCTTTCAATCGTCTCGAGACACCAACCGTGGAGGAACATTCAACGTGTGTAGGTATAGTGGTAACAATGTACGCATGGGTAATACTAAAACTTAGGCGCCCGTGGGGTACTAACAAAAAATCTTTGAGGAGGCTGAAACCACTTCTTTTAACTTCCCTTTAAAACAGTCCCTATTTTTTCCGATCTTTTCTGCGTTTTTTTAACGAGATATTTGACTTAAAACTTGCGCATCTCAACTTGAAATATGCACGAATAGAAAAGAAAAATTGAAAACAAATCTTACTTTTAATTAGGTAAATTCATTTATTGGTTTAAAAAAAGTGCCAACATGAAAAACTCTGGTATTGGAAGAGAAATAATGACTACATTAGAAAGAAATGGTTTTTTTCTTTTCTTCAAGCAGTGTGTCGTTCGTTCAAAATGAAGACGGTTTTGCTTGTTTTGGTGTTTGCAGGATTCGTCGTCTATAACAAAGGTATCGATCTTCACATTCCAACGTTTCCTCAAAATCGTTTACATACAACATAAAATTTTTATTTACTTGCGTGCTGTCCTTATTAGTAAATCAGCCTTACGTGTGAACGTTAAGCATTGCTCTTGATTCAATTGTATATAGTGTTTCCTTTTCCTTCACTGTATTCATGTATCGTAGGATCGAGAGAGCAAGATGATACAGAGGACGTTCGATTAAATAAAGATTTAAATCCAGAAAGCTCAGGAGAAAAAAGAACTACACCATATTCTTGTAAGTCATCTTTCTATCTACCAAGTGTCATGCGCTTAAAGTTATTCACGTGATACCTTTTCTGGCTCATTCATCGCAGCAGACACATGAAAGATCGCCAAGCTGCATCTGCGCATGCTCATTTATTTGTATGTAAATCAGTACCAAATGAAAAATGCACTATAACTGTTATACAGAATAAAGTGTTTGGACTCAAATACTTGTTAAATATTCAAATATTTTTAATCAAGATGACGCTGCCAAGCCCCTCATGACCCAACTGGAGAGTTCTGTCCAAAGATTCTATGGTGATGCAGCAAGACGAGCGAAAAAGATGTATTTAAAGCTGACCAAAGACTGGGAGAATCAACCCCTAAGGGAACGCACTGAAAGAACTGTAGCACTGAAAGCGGTGGCCGAAAACATCGACTTTATAAGTGACGCGTACCAAGGTACCACGCCTGCCATACTTGCTGTTCTAAATCTGTTGGACACGTTAAAACAATTGACATCATCGGATGGCCACATCGTTAGCTTACTAGCTATGTTCATTTCGAGTTTTATGAATCTATTGGGCGAGACTCGTTCTCCTTTTTCTATAAAAAATATTGTAACTACAGAGATTAAAAAAGTAACGATGAAGTACAGGGAAGACGACATCCAGATGAGCAACATTAAGGAAAGCGGCGAAACGTATTTACATTTTAAAACAATTCTCAACAGGGCAGGGAAAGATAATGACAAAATTAGTGTACATGATGCCAACAGCACACATACGTCTATTAGGAATATATTCGTGCATGGATTTCCAGTTATCGATAAACTGCGAAATAAGATGATACATTTGATTGATGGTAATAAGCCGTCAGACGCAAAGAAGTTTATGGCGTACTTTGAGTTATATACCAAACTCGAAACCGTTAGGCAGATGCTTCTCATCCATACGCTTTCCTTGGTTCCTGAACAGAGCAGTGCAATTGCGTTTATTCTATCGACACTTGACTTTTTGAAGACGAAAATGTCTCTGCCTTTTTTTAACGTTATCCGCAATCATACAATTGGAAGTAAATTCATGGCATACTACGATGGCCAGGTTTACAAAGTATCAAATGCCTACATGGCCATCCAGCTTGATTCACCGATGCCATACGATGATAGTTATCCTGGATTGAGGTGCATTGCAATGATCGCACCTCATCCTGTCCCTTGGAAATGGTTTAAGTTACCAGGGATGAAACATCCTTATTTCGCAAGGGGAGGCTTGTCTGATTGCAAGTGGAGAATCGTCTACCACGGACAAGATCTTTTCAGCATTATGAACAAGTTTGATTGTCCAAATGGGGATTGGTGCGACTCCCTGTTGTCTTTCGATGGCGGAGATCCTCCCATAGTTACCGTCGAGCCCAATGATCCAGTGCTTTGGGAACTCAAGTACAACATTCAACTACAGGCTTACGCGTAAGGAAAAGATCTTAATTCAATTAGTCTTTTAAGTGCACCAGCATCTAACTTGATATTTTCATTATTGATTGTACATGAAGTGTATATTTGAATGGTAAAATATTTTTATATGAATTGAGTAATGATGCATCTTGGAGATATAAAGTCCATACTTTCAATATGTTAATAAGTGTGATGTCATAGGAGGCAGTTTAGTTTATTTGTCATCTTTGTAAATTGAAACCCTAAATAGACTCCTTGCAGCACGTCGGAATGCAGCTCAATTTGGAAGACATATCAATGGGTTTCCAATTCTCAGGAGATCGAAATTATTTTGTTTTGTTCTTCAATTTGAGGTGCTTTGACGTCACATGCAAGTAACCTTTCTAAAAACCCTGAGTACGACAATGATGTTTATACCGGATGCTTTACTGTCTCATTAATGTTTTGTATATCAATAATACCCAGAATAAAGCCAAAACGCTTCTGTGACAATACGTGCGAGCGCTGCTCTGTGGCGTGGACCAATTGGAAGTCCAGGAAACAACAAAGAACTATGTAGGGAGACTCGACTGTTCTGCACAACAGCTCAAGGTACCACAGTACTGGCAAATCTACAAGTTAATTCAGACCTACGCTTCTGATGTATCTATGATGAAGTTGTGAGAATGTATTATTATGGTGCATGGTGGTGGGGATACGTGCACAAATGAAGAGTGTGATAATGTTGGTGCTGAGTAGCAAGACGTGGTGACTTAGCCAGATGAGTGGTTGGTGATGGGATGGGATGATTCCCGGTTTTGGTGCTTTGATTGAGGGTGTACACGATGTGGTGAGGTGATGGTGATGTGTGTATGGTGGATACTGGTGATGTGAGATGATGGGGATGATAGAGATGATGGTGATGGTGATGCGATGGAATGGTGTGCATGGTGATAGAGAATATGGTGGTGTATGGTGATAGAGATGGTGGTGATGGTGCTCTAGAGATGGTGCTGTGATGATGGTGGTGGTGGCTGGTGTGCTGGTGATCGCCGCTGGTGGTGCTGGTGCTCGAGTGGTGGTTGGTTCTTGTGCTCGCGCTGTGTGTTGCTGGTGCTCGAGCTGGTGGTACTGGTGCTCGCTCTGGTGGTGCTGGTGCTCGCTCTGTTGTTGATGGTGCTCGCGCTGGTGGTGTTGGTGACTAAGCTGGTGGTGATGGTGATAGAGACTAGTTGATGATGGGTCGAGTGTGATAGGAATGGTGTATGGTGCTGATGGTGGTGGTTTGTCTGCTAGAGCTTATGTGTGGTGATGAGACTTGTGTTGATGGTAATGTGTTTGTGATGGTGATGTGATAGAAGATTGTGGTTCTGGTGATCGAGATGGGATGGTTGAGTGATGGTGTGGTGATGGTATGATGAATCGCCTAGAACCGATGAAAATACATATGGCGTCTGACGATGAGACATGGTAATGACAATGATATTCTTCTCGTATCATTCTTCTTCTCTTTCGGTGCTAATTGCATCATGTGGCATCTTCCTTACCAACAGCTACCTTCTCTTTGACATGGGCTTCTGAAAGTGTTCTGCTTTCCACAAATCCGAGCTCACAAGGTGATTTCTCTTTTACATCTAGCTTCTTCTTGAGAAGGTTATGGTCCGCAAGATACGGTTTAAAGCAACTAATCGATACAAATGTCATTCGAACTGCATAAGGCATATTTCGCAGCTCTAATAATTTCAGGTTCTTATTTTTCCACATCATCGTAAAGAAGGCACTGAAATTTCATAATTCTCCTCCCATCGTAGACGCATGTATGTTATTACTGAATGAGCAAATCCCCTACGACTGTATAAATTAGCACTCTTAAGTAGTAAGTAGTGACATGTTAACTGTTTCCTCTGGTCTCGTGTAGAAAAACCAAGAAGATAACCGTGGCTCAGGTGAAATTACTGAGTTATCCTGTACTGAGCCCCGAAGAGGTATGTCATGGTCAAGACGCAATGGCTTTTATTTGCCAATTTGAAAGAGTGGTAAACAAACTTGCTATTTTTTAAATCATAGCTACCTTAATATTAACTGTAAGAATAATGGAGGTCTATCGCAACTTCAGTGATGACAATGTGTAAC
>NW_028292577.1:5255707-5308227 GCF_029948245.1 Actinia tenebrosa | reverse complement strand
GCAACCCTACGGACTTCCGTGCGCACCCATTACTCCACGCAACAAGGGTATAACTGCGGGTACGGTAGCACTTACACGTCACCATTAAGTACTTTGAAGTCATTACAACCATGGTAGGATTACCCCAGGCAGCTTGCCAACAGCAGTTGAAGTAACCTTGCGTACACTAGAACATTTCTAGGAGGAAAGGACAGCGGCATCAGTTGAGCCGTGGATCCTAATTCTTATCACAAATCTAGAAATTACCATACGACCCTGTAAGTCTGTATAGACTCGGTCACCTAGCGCCTGGCATGGAAGCCAGCGCCGGAAAGGCGTTCTATACGACCACGTAGTGATGTATAAGACGTTCACCTTGGATAAACAGACGATGTTCTCACCAAAGTATTAAACTCCCACGAAGAGATTGCTCCGGGGCTGATGTTGTGTTTGCCCAAACCCGACGGCTGTAATCGCGTACTACCGAATGCTTTCACACCACACCCCACATTACACGTCGCCGTGACATATCACGGCGTTCCAAACAAGGTCTACTCCAGGGAATAAGCCCGCAGACGTGGAACATCGAGGCCATGCGCAAGTTTGGACGACCAAATTACCTGAGGAAGTTCGCTTTAAATGAGACTTCCGCGCTGTGGTGACAGGCGACACGCATTAACGGACGAAGAACCTACTGCCAGGGTCTGCGTTGTAAAACCAGGATGACATAACATTGGAGATCAAACGCACAACCAAGACAGATCCAGGGCCGGGCGACAGCGACAAGAGAAACTGCTACATCTTCGTCGTCTCACGCGCAACTGGAGCGTGGGAATGAACAACAGTAAAGTGGTTTGCATATTAGGGTTAAATATTCCTTAGATATACAATGCTTCGCGTATCGAAAACACGACACAAACTGCAATGCATAGTGCAAGGCGAAACTTTGTTACTTTAAGGGAAAGAGGTGGCAAGCTGCATTAGATATGAAAACGAGAAACGCAATCATGGAGCACGTTTCTGAAAAGTCCCAGAAAAGGTCAGTGATTAGAAGGCCCTAAAACAGGGCGCTTCTTGCACCCACTTCTGTGTTCATATCGGAGGCCAGTTTGTATGGACTGATATGTAGCTTCCTAAGTAACCCCAAATCCGTTAAGTTTCGCATTGGTCTTCGAAAAGTCCTCCCCGCCTAATAAAACAGTAAGTATAAATGTTCGGTTGTGACGGTGGTCCAACAAGTTGGTATCAAAATAGAAAATAGTTTGACCCGTGCATAATGAAAAGTCGTTGATTACAGGCCTCGAGGTTTTACCCCAAATGCTCATAGCCCCTGGTCGCGTTAACTGCACGGCTCGGACGCGCACACGTATAAGTGGTTGCAGAAAGGTTCACGACGGTCACCTCCGACTTGATGTTTTAAAAACGCGCTCGCCATGATACTGTGGATTCTGATAGAGCTAAGACCCCAAAAGGCAATGCAGGTTTATCTGAGGCTCAGAACTGCTCCTACGAGTATGAAACCCGGCTAGAAGGTGGCCTCATAACACGACTATACGATGTAATTTGCAGGGAGATTCACTCGTATGCTGAACACCTACGAATTCCCTGCAGGTGTGTTGTAAAGGCTTTAAACCTCGGAGACTTTGGCAACACATGTAAGATATGTCATAGAATATAATGGAACATGGATAAGTTAACGAGTTAAAAGTTCATACAACGCACTGAGGATTTGGTGGTGGGGAGCATTCGAGATAAACATACGTTGCCTTCGAGGATTTAGACCGCCCTGCGCTTGAGTCGTTAAAGAATAAAAAAAGAACATACACCCTTTGGGCGCCCGATAGGATAATGTACGCCATCAAGGGGCAGATTTTACTCCATGTTATGAAGATCATGGTAAAGATGGCAATAGTGGGTATTTTACGTGTTGATTGGGTAGCCTAGAGTCCTCTGCATTCATAAGACGTCCTTCTAAATCCATTGCTCCTCGAGCACCAATGCCCACAAAGGATCCTTCAAAAATACCTTGCCGCAATGAAGGCAGGTGTATTTTTCTACGCGTGCGAGTGTGGGCGTAATGCACTCGCTGGTATTCGGCGTAATACAGTCCATATTTGAAAGGGCGATTCGGAATCCCTGCGACGAAAGTAGCTTAGCATATACACTTTACGAAGGGGTCCTTATTTTTTTTTCTTATAATAATAATAAAATAAGATGGTGTTCGCCAACCCCATTCTAAAATGTCCTCAGAATGTTGAGTATAAGGTTGTTAATTGTTAATGACGTTTATTGGTCGAGCCACAAGTTGAACGATATGTTCCGCTTCCCTAACACACCACAACGCTGCGCACTCCTGCCTCCAATCTCACTCCCTTTAGTCCACGGAACCCTTCGGCTGCGTTCAAAGAGGGAAAGTTACGGACTATCTTCTTACTTATTAATCCTAGTGCGATTCCTTAAGTTAATCTCTCTTTAGCGGGCAGCGACACATCAATCCCAATTGGTAGCTATCTCACGCCTTCTAAGTTCCGTATGCGCCCCAGAGAAAGTCGATAGTTGACTTCATTGTTTTCGATGGCTGTCTGTAAACGTTGACGACTGCTTAGGTTATCTTATACAGAAACTACAACTGCTGCTTGTCACAGACGCCCTTTTTCAGTGCTCGGAGGTGTTAGAAATTCGCTTATAAAACAGGCCCTTTGCAAACCCACAAATGCGTTTTGTCTGATTTGTCGCATCTTTTGAACGTGCGAATTCGTCCACACTCCTTACAAACTTGTACTTGTGGTTTCGTGTTGCAAAACGCCCACGAGCGGAACTTGTATTGTATCTTGCTTAGTGCTGAACACCGTTTTACAACACACATTGAACAGGTCAGTTATTACTATAAGTGTACCTTAACACAATATAACTTATTTTTCAACTTTATTGTTAACCCCCTCTAAGACCATCTTTTAAAAAAAAACAGGTCTACTGCGTTTTAAAAGACACTTCAATGTTAAAGATAAGGTTGTTAAAAGTGTTAAGGATGTCTCGCATGAGTCATTTAAAAGACACTTCAGAATGTTAAAAGATAAGGGTTATCATATTGTTAAGTGATGTATCATATGTTTCTTAAAAGACACCTAAGAATGTCAAAGATAAGGTTGTTAAAATTGTTAAGGACTACTGGCGTGTGTCTTTTAAAACAGCACTTCAGAATGTTAGTATAGGGTTATCATATTGTTAAGGACTATTATCTTTTGTTAAGAAAAATATAGCCCAAGAGTAAGGATATTTCTTTCTTTGAGGAAAGTAGTATCTTTAACAATTTAACAAACCTCATACTTAAGTCTGAAGTGGTCTTTTAAACAGCACGCGTATATATCTTTAACATTCTAAGACATCTTTTAAACGACACACGCAGACATCTTTAACAATTTAACAACCATACACTCAACATTCTTAGGTGTCTTTTAGAAGTAACATGCAAGACATACTTAACAATATGATAACCTTATCTTTAACATTCTTAGGTGTCTTTAAATGACTCATATAAGATATCCTTAACAATATGATAACCTTATACTCAACATCCTAGACATCTTTTAAATGACTCATGCAGTATATCTTAACAACCTTATACTCAACATTCTGAAGTGTCTTTTAAATGACTCATGCAGTATATCTTTAACAATTTAACAACCATACACTTAACATTCTGAAGTGTCTTTTAAACAGCTCTACAGCGGATATCGCCATGAAGTCCTTAACGCTTTCTTTTGCCCAACCGGCCATCGTCCAAAAGCGCACCAAACCGTTCTGCGCGCTTCAGACCGCACATTTCCTCATACAATTCCTGCACGCGCTCCCGCAGCCGATCGATCTCCTCCCTTTGCATTTCTATGGTGTCTCTTTTATCTGTTGCGTCGCCGGCAATCCTTCTTACTGCGTCCACTGGGTCCATCGTATATATAATGGATCCGAACCATATTCCCTGCAATGCTCTGATAGTAGGACCCACCGGCTGCGGAAAGACCCAATTCGTCGTGGAGGCAGCTATTAGGACCCTTTAGATACCGTTTCGACTACGTCGTGCTATTATGCCCCACCTACGTGAATAACCGCACCTGGGAAGGCATAGGAGTGAAAGACGACGACTTCTTTGTGGATATCTTAGACCCTAACGAGTTATCCAGCCATTTGAAGTTCTGGCATAAGCAATTCACTAAAGATACACAGACTTTACTCATACTGGATGACATTGCCTGCGGGGACGACGTAAAAAAGCGCACCTCCGAGCTCGTTAAGCTCGCCTTTAGCGGCAGACACGACAATATCAGCGTTTGGTTGCTTTCCCAGCAGCTTACCAGCGTCTCTAAGCCCTTCAGAGAAAACATAGGTTCACTTGTCGTATTTTATACTCCGAGCCGGAGTGACCTGGAAACCATCTTAAGCGACTACGGCGGGTGAGATAAGCAAGGAACAGTTACACGAATACATGCGGCACCTAAAAACGCACCAACATTCCAAGATGATCTTCTCTTTGAGGTTTCCCTACACGGTTGGAATCTATGATTCCATTAACATATATGGACATTGAGCAGCTCTTAGATGAAGTCCCCACACAGTTAGACGAAAGTAACCTCAAGGAACAACTTAACATCCTCGTGTCTTCTGGGAAGTGTAAAGAAATGATAGGCAAGGAACTTACCCATGAGCAGGTTAATAAGTTGTCGGAAGAGGAGGTTAAGAAGTTCCATAAGAGGTACGAGGCCGCCCTTGCAAGTAAGACCACGGACGCCGTAGCAGACTCCGCTATCCGACTTGCGACTAAATTGCTTGGACTTGCACTGCCTATAGACGACGTGGAGCAACTACGGAAGGACATTAGCGAGGACTATGTCATCGCCCAAGAACTTAAGATAACCTGCGGGTGGTTGTCTTTGAAGTGCGGTAAGTTAATGGCAGTCGCCTCTGTGGCTTTGCACGTAGCTCAGCATGTCGACTTGAAGGAGGTACTAGGTTCCTTCGGAACATCTTGGAAGGACTTCAAGAAGGACAGAGAAGTCGAAAAGGTCTTCCAGGAACCTGATCAAGTCGCCTCAAGTACTTAGTCAAGTCGTTGTCAAGTCGTCCGTAAGTCATTGTCAAGTCGTTGTCAAGTCGCCTCAAGTACTTAGTCAAGTCGTTGTCAAGTCGTCCTTAAGTCGTTGTCAAGTACTTAGTCAAGTCGTCCTTAAGTCATTGTCAAGTCCTTCAAGTCCTTTGATTTAAGATGAGTGGCACCGAAGAACAACCACCCGTAGAAGATACCAAGATTACCAAGGCTAAATCTCCAGGCAGAGTCGCTGCCGGAAAGAAGCTCGCAGAGATGAATAAAAGAACAAGGCAAAAAAGGAGGAAAAGGTAGAAGAAGAGGAATCCTTTTGGAATCCCGGCTACGTCATTGGCGCGTTAGGAGTCGCTATAGCAGCAGGCAGCCTTTACTTACAATGGCGGGCAGCAAAAAGGTAAACCACCAACATATCACGCACCTGTGGAGGTTAGAAAAAGTAAGATCCCTGAAATGGAGTAGATTTATCACCCGCGGCGACCTAGATTTTCCTTCTCGCTTGTAATATAATGTCGACCGCGTTATTGAAAACTGTTGAAGAAGCAGCTATCATTACTTCCATCGTTGCGGGTATTGGTTGGGTAGGTAAGAAAGTGCTAAAAGAAGACTTTACTGAAGACCCAAGCAAGAGCTTCGCTAATTTTGCTAAGATGACCGCTGCCGTAGGCGGGGCTATCATGCTAAAGGATTACCTACGAAAGGAAAAGTACCTGCCTACGGCGTAATATATAAATGGTTAGCTTAGTCACCGGTGGAGTTATTGCAGCTTTAGCATTTACAGGGGCTAATTATGGTGGTAGATATCTGGATAAATTAGTTAGCGGTGATAGAAACGCAGAATCTAACGCTGAGAGGAAGAGGCACGACTTAGCGCTGGAGAAATATCAGCGAGACGTGGCAGCTTGGAATGAAAAAAGACGAGCTTACAGGGATTGGTTGGACAAGAACTACCAAGACAAAATGCAGGCGGATAAGAACTTCGAAAACACAGACTACGCCTTTAAGCTCTATGCGCAGGCGCACCCCGACTTTAGAATGAGAAAGCCTCAGTTCAAGAATTACTACCAGCCTTCTAAGAAACAAAAAGACAATGAATTGGTCTTTGTAGGAGTCGCAGGGCTGGCGGGAGGCGTGGCTTTGGCGTATCTAATATAATGATCGTCTTTTTGGAAAGCGATAAAAATGACTTTACCACTTATTTAAATCCCCCCATTAAAGCCCATAAGGTTCGGCTCATAAGTTGCTCTTTGTACAATTCTTGGTATAACCTGATTAGGGGCATAGTCACTGAGCATACAGGAGGATCTAACTATCAAGCCGTATTGCTTCCCGATGGACATTATACACCAATCACACTGGCCAAGGAATTAGCAAAACACGGTTATACTCTCACCACAGGATTGCCGCACGAAATGACCCTCAAACATAATATGTCAAATTATTCAATGACTTTTGGAAAGTCTGACCCATTGGGATCTTTATTATGTGCCTCAGGCAAGACGATTACCAACACAGCCATACCTGTGAAATGGAAAGTCGCATCCTCTTACGAAGTCTATTGCGACTTGGTCCATAGTTACAACAATGGAGAAAAGTCTTCTCTTATGTCCAAATTCCTACCTAAGGGTAATCCATTTGACCTGGTAGAATACACTCCCATTTCTTTAAGCTATGACTTGTCTCATTTGGTAGAAAGCATAAACATCACCATTAAAGTGGACGGAAAGACGGTGGATTTTAACGGACGCAAGATCAATCTCGTCCTGGAATTCATATAATGGGCCGCGTAGAGGACAAACTCAAAAGGATTTGCTATGGACCTGAAGGCTATTGGAGAGGAGCATCAGCTATCAAGAAACTCGCGACCGCGGCCAGGGTATCAGAAGAAACGGCTAAGAATTGGCTAAGAAAACAAACCCTCTGGCAGGTTTATCTTCCCGTGCCCAAGTACATTCCCAGGCCCAGCTTTACCGTAAATACCCCCAATGAAGTTCATCAGGCGGATTTGCTTTTCTTGCCGCACGACAAGGTAAGAAAGAAGACCTATAGATACGCTTTGACCGTAGTTGATATCGCAAGCAGATACAAGGACGCCGAACCCATAACCAGCAAGGATTCTGGGGAAGTCGCAGAAGCCCTAGGTAGGATTTATAAGCGCGTCTTGAAATGGCCTAAGCTGCTGCAAGTGGATGCGGGGACAGAGTTCATGGGCGTGGTTACCAAGACCCTGAAAGACTACGACACTAAGATTAGGAGAGCCGAAGCTGAGTACCACAGGGGTCAGAGCATCGTCGAAAGATTCAATAAGACCCTGGCCGAGCGTCTCTTTGGATACCAGTATTGGAAAGAGCTGGAAGATCCCTCCAAACGCAACAGGGAATGGACTCAGAGGCTCCCCCAGGTCGTCGGGGCTTTGAACAACGAGGCGGCCAGGGCTACGGGAATGAAACCCAAGGATGCTATGAAGAAGAAACACGTGGAACACAAGTCCTACGTCAGAAGTTCAAGGGCGGTCGGACTGAAGGAAAAAAAGCTACCCCGCAACATAGTGGTCAGATACCTCTATCAGCCGGGGGAACTTGAAGGTGGCAGTAAGAGAGCCACGGATCCTAACTGGTCTTTGGAAACGTATGAGATTTCGAAGTCCGTCACCAAGGAAGGGCAACCTGTGTTGTATTACCTGAATGGCCCAAGTCGTGGATTTGTCAAGGAAGAGCTGCTCATAGTTCCCAAAGACTCAGAGTAGTGCTGCTCCACGCGCCCGATTACACTCTAGGCATGTCAGTCTTACGTTGCCTCTACAATGCCCGCGCTTGTTGTTGATACGATCCACGGAGAACTGTTGATCGTCATTCAGGTCAAACCTCCATAGTAGAGGTATGTTACACTTTGCGCAGCGGGCGCCTTTCTTATAGACGTCGTCCACGCATAGGTCAAACTTTATCCCCGCATAGCGGGGATCTTTGCTCTTTTCTTCGTCGTGGCGCTTGTAGCGAAGGAGTTTCTTAGCAATGTTCTCTTTGGCTACGTCTTCTGGGGTGCGGTCGTAACGCATTTGTGGCCCCCAGGCCCTTTTTAACTGTTTGGCATACTCCACACGACTTACGGCGGTGTAGATAAGGTTGCTCCAACACAGCCGCTGGTCTATGACCCATAAGGTTTCTTTTATGGTAAGTCCCTGCGCGCTATGGACTGTCATACAATAACCTAAGCGCCAGTCTGGATGGGAGGTTATTTTTTCCACCTTTTCTATGGGTACCCAGGCTTTATCATGCGTTACGGCATTCTGCAGTTGGATGTCGGTACCAGGTACCCAGACGTCTCTTTTTTGCATGCGGGTGTCGTGGGGTTTGTAGCAAACAGGCACCAAATGACCAGGAAAGCGCTCCTGGTGTATTTCGAACAGGTCCTTCTGTATGCGGGCCTGTGCTGCGCGCTTGCTGCTTAGCACCAAATCCTTTGGATGCCATGCGTAAAGGAAGTCCTCGTATTTCTTCGCTCGTATGTGCTTACGTAGTATCTTGTTTTGTTCCGCGTCGCTAAGGCCCCTTAATTCCGCCTTTAATTTACGTACTTGGTCTTTACTGCGGTAGTCGGTGTTGATTTCTTCACAGTGGTCTACCATTCCTTTTAACCATTCGTGGGGCATTTCTCCGGCTATTGAAGGAGGTTGGCATGGATCCCCAGCAAATATCACCTGGCATTTCCCTTTTAGGAAGTCTACGAACTCCTGCAGTATTTCCAAGGGAACGGTGCAAATCTCGTCCCAAAGTATCACCGGAGGTATGTCGTGTACTGCCTCCGGTACCCACTTTTGGCCATTCCAGCGGAAGAAGCTGTGGTACGTCTGCGCATCGTAACCCATCTCCGTTAATTCTCTTTCCAGACGATGCGTAGGAGTTAACACCTTTATTTTTGGAAAGAGTTCCAAAACCCTGGTGGTCTTACCACTACCACCCGTTCCGTAAAGGTAAGAGAAGCGTTGGTAGGAAATGGGGTCCGTAACTAACGGTAATGGCTCTTCTGTGGGGGTAATGGCGCCTTTTGTGTGTCCACCATGATATTCCACACGTTCTCTCCAGGCTTTTATCTCTTCGTCTTTAACGCGCCATTGACCACTTTCCGCTAACTCGTCTTCGGTGTAGAACTCCTGCATCTTTTCTAACACTTCGGGCTTTACGTACAGGGAATCCGTGGCTACACGTGGTATGTCCTCTTTGTCGAACCGTAGCAGCATCGCAAGAAGGTTAATGTGCGCATATGCTAACATACTGGCGCGTAAATGGTAATATTGCGGTCTGTGATCTTGGTAGTAACACAGTGCATTCCACTTATGTTCTTTTTGACCTTCTACGAAGTAGTTCCACTTTTCCACAGATACCATCGATCCATCATCATGTGCGCGCTTTACGAGGAAGCTTAACTCTCCTTCGTCCGTTATTAAGCGTCGCTGCATATGTTTTTCGCCTTCTTTTGCGCCCTGAGTGAACTTTCCTATGACGACCCGCGCGGTGGGGTTATGCTCAGGTAACCATTTTGTGAAGGAGGAGTGACACAATATGGCTTCGTGGGCGGTGTATGTCATAAGTTTATGCTCTTCAAAGAACTTTAACAACGGCACCGGTATCCATTCTTTCTCCTGCAGGTGCTTCCCATACCACGCGTAAATTATGGGATGTAAGCCCTTTGCTAACTTCCATGAGGTTAATCTTACAAACCCCGTAGCTGGGGCGTCATAGCTGCCGTCTAAGGACACACGAAAGAACTGTGAGTCTGGATGTCCGTAGCGGTCATAATACTCCTTACAATCCCCCAATCCTTTAAAACTTGCGGGGTAACAGTGTTTCATGTCTAAGGAGACGTATTCGTTTTCGTCATACTCCATGTTCCACAGACCTCCATGACCATGCTCTACACAGGCTTTGGCTATGTCGGCGAATTCCTTAGGCGTGGACTTCCATCCGTTCCTCTTCTTTGCGGCTAAGAAGTCCAAACTACGAGAGCTAAGGACCTCGTCTGAGAAGTCTTCCCCTAAGGTTTCACAGGCACTTTGAATGCGTTGGTGTTCAATTTCGGGGCGGTAAAGAGTACCATCCTGCGTCATAAACTGACTTCCTTCCGAATCCATCAACCAAACGGAGTTTTCGTGGACTAATTCTATCAACGGAGAAGCTTTATAGACCTTAGTTTCCTTCTTTTTGGGGAACCTAAGTTCTCGCCAAGCGTGTCCATTGTGTTGGTAGATGATTATGGGGGCACCTCTACCTCCGTATTTGTGCGTACCTGGGTAAATGAACCCGTCAGTGATATCTTTTACGTGTATGCGGCGTTCTAAGGCAGTCTCTAACTTCTTGATGTTGTCTATGGTGGCTCCGGCCTTATGTGTGTCTTTTTCCCATTTCCTGATGGCTTCTCTTCTCTTTAAAGTTAACTTACTACCACGGGTGGAGTCCTCAAAGAACTCTCTTACTAACTTCGCAACACAGTTACCTGGATGTCGCATTGGTTTGAGCTTCTTAACGTCGGGCTTCTTAATCTCGTACGCACCGTAAATGACCACAGTAACTGGGTAAGCGACCTCGTAAAACATCATGTCAATGCCTACTAACGCTCCCGGGCGCGTATTTTCACTTAAGACAAACAGGTTTTGCTTACCTGACGCCCGAATAGGATTACGGCCCTTTTCGATTATCCACTCGCCGTCTAAATACTTTATAAACGTCAACTCCAAACGGTAGTTACCTTCGGGCATCATGTCGATAATTCTTTCTGCTCTTTCTTCGTTCATCGTCTCATCTGTATCTCCCTCCATAAATGTTGTGAAGGCAAAGTCGGCGTCCAGGCGATCCAACACCTGAGTTCTTAGCTTACGCACAGTTTTGTTTCGTATGCTCTTGATGGCGTCCATCTATATCTAAGGAATATTTTTAACCTCCGTTTGCAGTACCCAACAGAGCAGCAGTAAGGGACTTTTCGCGCTGCCACCCGATCGCGCAAGACCCCCTGTAGGGCCTCGTCACTGCTCCAAAAACCCCACCCCCCCCCTGGTGTTTTTCGATTTGTGATTTTTGGCAATGCCGGCGATTCGCGAGTCCCCCTTACTGCTGCTAACATATAACTAACTTTGAAGAGGCGATACGTTTTACTGAATAAAATTAGATCATCAGCATAAAGAATACAATTTAATAGTGCATTATCGAAACAGATCGGATCATTTATATTTGTTTGTTTAAGAAAGTCTGGAAGGTCACTTAGGAAGAGATTGAATAGAGTAGGATTTAACATACGACCTTGTTTCACTCCTTTAAAACATTGAAAGGACTCAGTTATGATACCGTCTGTTTTGATAACAGAGCAGTCATTCTCATACATCGATTTTATCAAGGATAGAAAACGGCCTTTAATACCAGCGTTTTCGATTTTAGAAAAAAGGAGCTGTCTCGGTATGCAATCAAATGCCTTCTTGAAATCTATGAAACAAGAAAAAAGCATATTTGTCCCCTTATTTGGTTTGCTCTTTACAAAACGATCTATAAGAGCTTTTAATGTGAATATTCCGTCGACAGTTGAATGTTTTTTCTTAAAGCCTAACTGCTCTTTTTTCAGAATATTATTCCCCTCTAAGAAATCATTCAATCTTTGATTTAGTACATAGGTAAATAATTTACTTAGTGCTGGTAGTAATGTTATACCTCGATAATTTTCTATATTTGTTTTATCGCCTTTTTTGTGGATAGGTATAATGAGGCCAACACGCCACTTCTGAGGAAAGTGACCTGACCTAAGAATTCTATTAAATAAGATTGTTAACACGTTAGGGAGTATGGATTTTCCAGTTTTCAAGATCTCATTTGGTACGTTATCGATTCCAGGCGATTTATTAAGCTTTAAATTATCGATTGCTTTTTGAACTTCGTCAATAGCAATTTCATAATCGAGACTTCCTAATTCATCATCCGTACGGTCACTTTGTGATGTGTTTGAAATATCATTCATGTTCTCCGAGTTTAACTTTTTAAAATAGGAGAATATTTCGTCAACTTCAATAGGGCAAGATTGTACCGCCTGCTTTTTTCTGGATATGAAAAATATTCTTTAAGTCTTTCCATAATCTCTTGGAGTCATTCAAATTTAAGTTGTTTATACGAGATTCAAAATACTTTTTCTTTTTGTGTCTACACAGGGATTTAAAATTCTTTTTCTTCCGGTACAAGTGTTTTCTCAATAAATGAGCATTTGTAGGATTTTTGCATAATTTTTTCCCGAGGGTTCTGATATTACAATACAATACAATACAATTTTATTTGGCACCTTATACTAATAGTACATGAGTGTTTGATTCCAAATATATTATAGGTATATATATATACTATGTATTAGGTAATTTTCTTAATTCATTTTCACGTATCAGCATACACTGATGAATGTATGCTGATATGGCTCTTTGTAGAGACGCTGATTTTGAATTGATTAAGAACATAAAACGACTGTCAGCGCTCATATTGTTGAAATTAATGCTGGTGTTTTTTTCTATGAACTCTCTTAAGTCGTTTCTATGAGAGTCATATAGTGGACACCAAACTAGAAAGTGTTTTTCGTTTTCTACTCCCGACTTACACACTGGGCAAATCCTTTCATCGTAAATGAGATAAGGCCTCTTATACCTCCCCGTTTCTACTTCAAGCTTATGGTTACTAATTCTTAATTTTGTAAGCGCCACTCTGTGCTTAATATTGGTGACTTGACTTAAATATTCTTCAAAGTTATAATCCGTTTTGAACTGACGAAAGACTCTGAGTTTATTTTTATGTCTGTCGTCTTTCCTTTCATCATTGTGAAGATTACTCCATAAAATTTGCCTCTCAATGTCATATATTCTTTGGGTTATTATTTTTCCATATTCATACCATCTTGGAGAAAGTTCATTTTGTTTCATCCAAATTATCCCCAATCCGAGTTGTTCTAAAGTAGTTTTAATTCTAATGCTCCAAAAGGCTTTTTTAGTTTCATTTTTAATATCTTGGTAGACTTATCTTTATTATCTTTTTCAGATTTACAGACGGTTTCAAACCAACTTGGGTCATGGCTAATTCTGCTAGATGAATGGGTTTGGCTATGCTTGAGAGAAGCTCCGGCTTTCTCACAGACATTAATCAGAATTTTCGTAAAGGAGCTAGTCACCTTTTCAATTTCTTCAATAAGAGGCTTGTTATCCGTATTTCTTACTTCAGTCTCGAAAGCTGCAAGTTCATTCTTAAATGTCTCACAGTTCAATACTTGAGGTCCTGGCGGCACACCCCTACCCAAGTTGGGGTAGTACCCCCCCCCCCCCTTCCCCCCGGGCAATATAAGTGTGTAACATAAATACCACTACATACTGCTAAATAATGCAAATCCTATTGTTTTCTATTATTTGATTAGCACTATTTACTACTAAATAGTGCAAAGTGTTGCACACTTTTAGTGTTTGTTGCTCTACTACTCGACCCACGACTTAAACTTATGTAATTAGGAAACCGATCACAACACAGGAAACCCACAAAGAGCAAAGTTACTGTTCTAAAAAAACCAAAATATATAGCCGGGTTCCCTGTGTTGCTTGACGTCACCTATTTGATCGAGTGCCCGAGATCCGCCATTGCTACTATAAATAGTACTGTTCAGAAGTTTAAACTCGAACAAAACAAGAAAGAGCTGAAAATGGTGAGCGAGACTGAGTTTATATTGCAAGACCTTCACATTCATTTAATGTCTAATATAAAGACTGGGTGTGAAGTGCCTTTTACTCATCAGGATGTCCCTGAAGTAGAGATGAAATCGAGAGACGAGAAGACGAAATCGAATATAAGCTAAATTTCCATAACTTACTTTTTTCCCCCAAAAATCAATATCCATTACAAATTGTCGTTCGGGGATAGAGTGAAGGTATTAAACCCGTGAGATAGATATAAGGGATATAAGACTAATACACATTAGTAGACCCTACGATACATTGGAAAAAATATTCGATTAAACAATGGATTAAGGTGGAACCGAACTATTAATTCAGAGCGAATTTTGGACAATTTTATTTTCGCTCCTTTCGCAAAACTATTACGTCAATTTAACTGGATTTTTTATATAATGTGCTTGGATTATCCTAGATTCTAACAGTGTATTCTATTTTAAGATTTTTTAAATGTTTAGCCAATTACGGCCGAAAATCAAACAGTGCTATTTATAGTTTTTGGCTTTTTTCTCCTCATCCTCAGGTACGATTTTTCTGAAATTTTCAGAATCTTATCATCTAGTACTATTGCAGCCTGTGTATAAATTTGGATGGAAAATCTTGGGCACAAAAAAAGTTATGACGCCGCTTGAAAATTCAATCCAAAATTTGAAGCATATGAAACATCGCGCTGTAGAAACATTAACATTAAATGGATTGCCTAGACGTTTTCACATATCTACTTCCAAGTATTACGGATAAGCCTTACGAAAAATCAGCGTCAATTCTTAAAAACTCATTGAATAAATGTTTTTTTACTAATTGTCGTTGTAAAACTCAAAAATGAGGTGTACCTAAAGAGCTCACCTAGTCTATCGACAACAACGCTCTCGGTCGTTCCACACGGTTAAGTTCAGGAGAATATTTACATAACAACATCTTCAATGTCATTGTGTTTATGCAGATATTTGGCTGAACCTGTCCCGAAGTTAACATTGTGGAATGTCCGAGAGCGTTGTTGTCGACCGATATTGAATTAATTATTTCTAGCTGGGTGAGCTCTTCAGGTACACCTCACTTTAAAAAATGTTTTCTCCAAACCAGATAGACAAATGACTAGAAAACGTTCCAGTTCATTTAGCCCTCAGGATCTATGATTTTTATTTCACGGGTTAAATGCCTTTACTCTATCTTTAATAATTACTTGTGTAAAATCATGACACTAAAGAGCAATAAAGACAATCAATCAAATTGTTTTTCAATGCCCCATCTTCCTTTTTACAACTGTATAATATAAATACATCAGTAATTAATTGGAAATTTAAAAAAAAATTAAAAGAATCTGCAATCAATTCATTTGCAAGATAGATGAACAAAAGGGTAAGAAATTCTAAGACCTATCACTCAATCAGAAAATATATACTCATATAATAATTTCACACAATAGTTATAACTCAAAATAAATACACTTTAATATCCACGAGTTCTCCATTGAGTGGCTATGTTTGAAATAAGTGTTTACACAGTAGCAAATGTGACATTGCCAAATGGGAAAAACCATCCTCTTTATTTGTAATTTGTATAAAGTGGGATTTTTGTGTTTTTAGAGGAAGATGTCAAGACGAAAAAACCAAGAACTACAATCGACAACAGAGAGAGGGATCATGCTGAAGGTATCTTTCACTTTTCTAAATGTTTTCTTTTACAAAAATAAATAACTTATCTGGAATATAGTGTATAGATGTATAGATGTGCTCATCTGGTATATAGTGTATAGATGTACTCATCTGGTATATAGTGTATGGATGTACTCATCTGGTATATAGTGTATAGATGTATGGATTTACTCATCTGGTATATAGTGTATAGATGTACTCATCTGGTATATAGTGTATAGATGTACTCATCTGGTACATAGATGTATGGATGTACTCATCTGGTATATAGTGTATAGATGTACTCATCAGGTATATAGTGTATAGATGTATGGATGTACTCATATGGTATATAGTGTATAGATGTATGGGTGTGCTCATCTGGTATATAGTGTATGGATGTACTCATCTGGTATATAGTGTATAGATGTACTCATCTGGTATATAGTGTATAGATGTATGGATGTACTCATCTGGTACATAGATGTATGGATGTACTCATCTGGTATATAGTGTATAGATGTACTCATCAGGTATATAGTGTATATATGTATGGATGTACTCATATGGTATATAGTGTATAGATGTATGGGTGTGCTCATCTGGTATATAGTGTATGGATGTACTCATCTGGTATATAGTGTATAGATGTACTCATCTGGTATATAGTGTATAGATGCACTCATCTGGTACATAGATGTATGGATGTACTCATCTGGTATATAGTGTATAGATGTATGGATGTACTCATCTGGTATATAGTGTATGGATGTACTCATCTGGTATATAGTGTATAGGTGTATGGATGTACTCATCTGGTATATAGTGTATAGATGTATGGATGTACTCATCTGGTATGTAGCGTATGGAAGTACTCATCTGGTATATAGTGTATAGATATATGGATGTACTCATCTGGTATATAGCGTATGGATGTACTCATCTGGTATATAGTGTATAGATGTATGGATGTACTCATCTGGTACATAGTGTATGGATGTACTCATCTGGTATATAGTGTATAGATGTATGGATGTACTCATCTGGTACATAGTGTATGGATGTACTCATCTGATATATAGTGTATAGATGTATGGATGTACTCATCTGGTATATAGTGGATAGATGTACTCATCAGGTATATAGTGTATAGATGTATAGATGTACTCATATGGTATATAGTGTATAGATGTATGGGTGTGCTCATCTGGTATATAGTGTATGGATGTACTCATCTGGTATATAGTGTATAGATGTGTGGATGTACTCATCTGGTATATAGTGTATGGATGTACTCATCTGGTATATAGTGTATAGGTGTATGGATGTACTCATCTGGTATATAGTGTATAGATGTATGGATGTACTCATCTGGTATGTAGCATATGGAAGTACTCATCTGGTATATAGTGTATAGATATATGGATGTACTCATCTGGTATATGGCGTATGGATGTACTCATCTGGTATATAGTGTATAGATGTATGGATGTACTCATCTGGTACATAGTGTATGGATGTACTCATCTGGTATATAGTGTATAGATGTATGGATGTACTCATCTGGTACATAGTGTATGGATGTACTCATCTGATATATAGTGTATAGATGTATGGGTGTACTCATCTGGTATATAGTGGATAGATGTACTCATCTGGTATATAGTGTATAGATGTATAGATGTACTCATCTGGTATATAGTGTAAAATGTACTCATCTGGTATACAGTGTATGGATGTACTCATCTGGTATATACAGTCAATTCAAAAAATGTTGTTGACCAACTCAAGCCTAAGCGACTGGAACGAAAGGAACTCTGGGTAGCAATCATTGAAGTCGAGTTGACTCCATAATTTTATCTGAATTGGTATGCCTGGTTTACAGCACGAAACTTCATATGCGAGCGGGAAGTGTTAAAGGAGACGTTTTTTTAATGTCTTCATATTTTCGAAATTGTGAACTGAATCATAACTACTTTGTTTTTCTTTCCCTAAACCCAAAGACATGCATTTGATGGATTGTTTCTCGCCATTATTATCTTATTACTAGCGGGAACAATTCAGAACGAATATTTAACCACTTCAGTGATTTTTACCCATGTTCCTTTCGGCCCGGTCGCGTAGACTTGAGCCGGTCGACGACAACATTTTTTGAATTGACTGTAGTGTATAGATGTACTCATCTGGTATATAGTGTATAGATGTACGGATGTACTCATCTGGTATATAGTGTATAGATGTACTCATCTGGTGTATAGTGTATACATGTACTAATCTGGTATATAGTGTATGGATGTACTCTTCTAGCATATAGTGTATAGATGTATAGATGTACTCATCTGGTATATAGTGTATAGATGTACTCATCTGGTATATAGTGTATAGATGTACTCATCTGGTATATAGTGTATAGATGTATAGATGTACTCATCTGGTATATAGTGTATAGATGTATGGATGTACTCATCTGGTATATAGTGTATAGATGTATGGATGTACTCATCTGGTATATAGTGTATACATGTACTCATCTGGTACGTATTGTATACATGTACTCATCTGGTATATAGTGTATAGATGTATGGATGTACTCATCTGGTATATAGTGTATAGCTGTATAGATTGCACTTTTTCCAACATGATTGGTTGGCTAGAAATGATAATGAATAAATTAGGACTGAATGTTTATTGTGTGGTTCCAGATAATTTCCACACTCCACCATGGAGAATATTTGATAAAAAGGTCCCCCACCCCTTTGGAATTTTCACTAAAGTTTCTTCTATACGAATCATTGTAATGTTAATTTTCCCCTGACCACCTACCCCTTGGGAATTTCCAATTTCCTCCATGGTAGGGTATGGATTTTTCTGGAACCACACATTCAAAGAATAAGATACACTTACCTCCCTTACCATATAAATTGGAGTTCATGAAGATCTACAGCAGCAGTATTTAGAATATGATTTTTAAAATATCCAATTTTTTTCCCAGATTCCGAAATGCTAAGAGAGGCAATAAAAGTCAGCAAAAGGTGAAAACTAAAATCATGGCTGCACATTACGTTACCGGAGCAAAGACAGATGAAATTTTTACCAATCTGACAGTATATTATGCAGATAAAAAACAAGAGAAAAAAGAGCAAGCAAAAGACCTGGGTAGAAGTGAACTGCTTCAGGGATACACCAAAAGAACGATGGATCGTAAAGTTGAAAAATACGAAAATGTTTTTAATGACATGAAAGGAGAAAATCCAAAATTACTTCTTATCGGTAAAGCCGGGATAGGTAAAACCTTTCTCTGTGAGAAAGTCATACGAGATTGGTCTATGAATAGAATATTTCAAAACGAAAACACTCCTAATATTCAGTTCGCCTACCTGTTGAAGTTCCGTCAGCTCAGTAAACAGGGCGACAAAGAGATTAATTTACAAGAACTACTGAATTGTTCGCCCCTTCTTGACGACAATTCAGTCATTGACGATTCATTATTTGAACATTTGATTCAAAATCCCTCCAAGGTACTGATCATCTTGGACGGGTTTGATGAATGTTCAGAACAGCACCGTAAACAAATCGCTAGCGATTTTGAGAAAAAATATCCAAATGATTCCAAAAAAGAAATGCCAATCCCTGCACTTTGTTCTAAATTGATTAGAGGAAAGCTTTTAAGAAATGCTGTTGTTCTGGTATCTTCAAGGCCAGGCAAGGCTGAGGAGTTGGGGAAAATCAAATTTGGCCGATACGTAGAAATCTCGGGCTTTTCACCTGAACAAGTCATCGAGTATGTTGACAAATATTTCGGTGGACCAGGAAAAGAACAAACAAGAAACGGTACGTGAAGACGTATAATATAAAACAAGGGAGCAAGGCAGAATGATTTCTGTCTATTTTTAGCGCGTTTTTAATTCCTTTCGTACCTTTTAGCCGCCATCTTGGAATTTTCAAACGATAACCGCTGGTAAATAAACATGCGGGCGCTCCTATCTCCCCGATCGAGGACAAGGAACGAAAAGCGCACGAAGCGTTGTAAGTGTTGACGAGTACCGAATGATGAGGGTGGACTTTCCTCCATCCCTTTCCAAGAAAAAAAATTCCAAGATGGCGGCTGAAAGGTACGAAAGCGCTAAAAATAGACAGAAATCATTGTGCCGTGCATCCTACGTACAAGAATACAGTTGAATAAAAAGTGTTATTGTAGGCAGGACATGCCCTTTCAAGGAAGCCAAGAACTTGAAACATTTCAAAGGGAAATGTCAAAATTTTGAGAAAAATCGAAATCATGACTTTATCAAGACCTGAAATGTACCGTCCCTTAATATATGCACATCTGTCATGCTCCTTTGTCATTGTAAAAAGATCCTACATTGCGATCGTCCAGAACACCAGATAATTTGACAAGTGATGACAAAATGGAAGGCTCAGGGTGTTTTGGTCAACACCATCGTGGCTCCCTGCAGCTTCCGGCTCCAAACAAAGAAATGCATTTTTCTCGAATTTTTTTTCCGCTAAGGCCTCAACTTCAAAAAGCTAAAAAGTCCCTTGGATTTCAATCGATTTTTCTAAAATTTCGAGAGTTTATAAAGTAACTCATGATCCAAAAAAGGGTGTCTCCGAATTTTGAAATTTAATTTCTTTCCAAAGTTATGACGCTTTTTACTCTAAACAACACTTCAAAAGCGATCGCTGAACTTTGTTAAAAAATAGCAAGAGATAGAAAACAGATATCGAAAATCTGGGTTATACTTTAAAGCCAGCGCGTTATTTAAGTTTGCGCGCATAGTGGTCGTAAACGTATCCTAATACCTTAAGGTATTCAATGTCTTGACACTTTTAATAAAGTTTATCTATCTATCTATCTACCTATCTATCTATCTATGTCTGTAAAAACTCCAACCTTGGGATTTACAATTCTGGGGTGTGGAGGCGGGGGATAAATAATACTTGCATGTTTTTCTTTTCTTTCTTTATTTTATCCCCTTCTCCCCAAAAAGATGACCTATTTTGTGTAGCGCACACGAAGCGTCAATCAACCATAGAAGGTGTCTGTTTGCATGTTGCTGAAACTCTTGTGGTTGTTATTACTGGTGTGATGGTATGATTCGAGCAGCTAGGGGCTTTGGGCGGAGACAGCGTGAGGAAAAGAGCGGATGATGAGAGGAAGTAATGATAATGATCGCTAATCTTATAAATCTATTTTCCTTGTAGATGATACCATACCTAGTGAAATTCGCGCCCGCGGTCCAGAAGCACTGAAAGCGTATGAAGAAGCCCTTGAAAGTGGAAAAACAAAAAATCGGCGTTTACTTATTATGGTAGTGGGACCGGCGCGCGCAGGAAAGACGAGCTTACTGAAATCATTAAACGGTAAACTACTCATAACTATATGAAACATGAAATAAATAAGTGTTTGTAGATAGAGTGAAGTCATTAAACCCGTGAAATAGATATTAGACTAATACACATTAGTAGACCCTAATTCCATTGTTTTCTTTTGTGTCTATTTGAATATTACACGTTGACTAATAATTTTTATTTCACGGGTCAAATGCCTTCACTCGAAGATAATAAGATAATAAATAAGTCAGTTGGTTAAGTCAGTTAGTTAATAAGTAATTTTGAGTCAAAAATGTGAAATCGGAATAAAATTGTCAACAACACAAAATGTTGGATACTTGAATGTAATCAATGTTACTTTTGTTCAATTACATTTTAAAGGAGAAAAGTATGACCCAAAAGAAGACAGCACTGATGGGATTCAGCTGCAGCGCACATTTTGCAAGTCACAAGAAAACTGTTGGAGTAAGGAAAGTACCAAAGGAATCTCATACGCGGACTGCATGGCCGACATTATTCATAAAAATCTTCAAGGCGGAGATGACAGCGAAGAAATACACGATAAGAACTTTGCTAAAGCCAGACTGAAGGAGTCCACAGAAAAGTCGGTAGAATCCAGTGAAAGTCTCTCAAAGAATGATGACGATGATCGCGACGAGGATCACGATAATGATGATGACGCAGTTGAAGATGATGACGTGGATGAAGATGATGAAGCGGATGATGATGATGACGCGCATGGTAATGATGATGACAAAATGAATGCGATTAAAGTCGAGTCTGAAGAAATGAATGAAGAAGCTAACGAAGAGCGGGAAAACCAAGAATATATAAGCGAGAAAAGTGCCGCAAATCTCCCAAAACCTATTGAAGAAAAATTAATCAAGTTAATGGGTTCCAAAATGAGTGATAAGACGAACCGAGAGAATGAAGTGTATATTAAATCGCTAGACTTTGCTGGTCAGGCTGTCTACAATGTCATCCATCCCATATTTCTAACTTCAAAAGCAGTTTTCATTCTAGTTTATAATTTGAAAAATGTTCCACATGATCTCATGAAATCCATAGTCCAGGAAGATGGCGCAGAAAGAGAACTCGTAGATCCCTTTGAGATGACAAACATGGAAAATCTGGAGTTATGGTTGTCCTGCATTTCTTCCTATACGGATATACAGAGAATGGCAAAAATAGACGAATTGTCATTGCCTCCTGTTTTCCTAGCCGGGACTCACGCAGACAGATTTGACGGTAATCTTGAAGCTGCAAGAAAGATCATCCGAGAAATATACAAATCTCTAAGTCCAAGCAAAAACCCATCTGGCAGTCATGTTGTGAGGAACGAAATCTACACCGTGAATAACAGCGTATCTGGTAATGGAGAAATAAACGATGAGGTCGTCAGAAAACTCAAGGCAGATGTTGAGGATTTGTCAAAGTCTCTTCCACATATGAATGAAGATATTCCTATCAACTGGCTGTGGTTTGAAGAAGAGCTGTCAAACCTTGTAGAGAATGAAAACAAGAAATACATTACAATCGATGAAGCTTTGAAGATAGTCAATGAGTGTAAGGTGAACACAAGTGCCGAATCCAAAGAGTTCTTCACGTTGTTAAACTATTTGCACGACTCGAAGACTGTTATTTACTTTGAGGAAACTAAGAAAGTATTCATTGATACGGAATGGCTGGTCAAAGTGTTTACAAAGGTCATCGAGGTCAGGCCGGTTGAGAAACGAGATGGCTTTGACGAGTCCTGGGATAAACTGGAAGAGAAAGGTGTCTTGGACAGAGCCTTGGTGGAACACGTATGGAAAGGCTTAGTTGATGAACGAAACACAATTGATTCTCTCCTTTTAATTATGGAGAAGTTCTCACTTATTTGTCGTTGGAATACTAGCGAAGGAGAAGAAGTGTACCTTGTTCCATGCATGTTGTGTAACAGCGAGAAGCGAGAAGACATCGCGAAGTGTCTAGAACATGAGAAGTCGTCAACAATGGTCATTCGTTTTAATACTTCCCATGTATCGCTAGGTATATTTCCTAGGCTTTTTGTGGCCATTGCTGAAGAATTAAAGAAAATATGGCCAAATCTAGAAAAACCAGAACTTCACAAAAATTTCTGCAGGTATCAATGTTAATACACAATATTTCAGTTTACCCTATAGAAAGATGTTATTTTTCCAAAACTTACCTTATATTATGCTTCTTCCTACATTTCCTTTTTACATTTCCTTAAACTCCGTCTCTTCTCCCCCCGCCCTCTCTCTCTCTCCCTCTCTCAGATGAAGACACTCAGTGAAATAATTAAGTTTTTTCCCCCTAAGATTTTCAGCATTTTAGTATTAGGGCTACCTATTTTCAGTTTTCTCTCTCTCCTTCTCTCCTTCACTCTATCTAAGTTTAAAATCTCTCATGCGCTGTAGTCCAGTGAAATAATTAAGTTTCTCTTTTCATAGGATTTTCGAGATTGGCAAAGAAAGAAACCTTGATATTTGTATCATTCAGTCAAGCTTTCAAACAATCTGTGTAACAGTCTGCAACATACAGAACATCGATGGGCAACAAGTCACTGAGTTTTGCCAGGACTTTCGTAAATTGCTTGATCAAATCTTTGATGAGATGTGGCGAAACTTTCCTTGGATGCAAAACATGACATTCGAGTATGGAATACTCTGTCCTGTTTGTACAACCTCGTCAAACAAATGTAAGTCTCACGGTATGGAGGGATGCACCCAGGATACGTGCCTTCACTTTGTGAACGAAAAAGAGTTGAGCGTTGATACACCGAAGTGCAAGAAGTACGTTGCAAATCTAGATAACGTGATTGAGGAGAAGGCATATGTATACTGGTTCCCAAGACAAGTAAGTGATCCATCTTATCATTCAAATTATTTTTCCTGTGGTTTGGAATGGCCGAGACAACAGCAGATAACTACCTACAAATAGGATTCTGCTCATGCGCATTTTGATGTAATGCCGTTTGTAAGAGACCTTCGCTGTTTTCCTCTGAAAAAAACTTGAAGCACTTCATTAAGTTTTTTTGGCGTAACAAGGGTCAGATCTATGTGTGAATACCACTCAATTCTAAATATCATCTGACCGCTTTCAATAAATAGCTAAAACCATTATTTTATACCCAATCAAGGGTCAAACTTCTCTTCTATCAATTTATAAACATATAGTTTTCATATCTTTTTCCTATTCTGCATGCGTTAGTTTTTTGACCTGTTTGATTCAACTGAAAATTTGCATACTTTTGAGATCGCCGCTGGGCCAACAGTTTTTCTCGGATTTCTCAGAATTTTAGCGCGGGTTTTGAAAAACTAACTACACCACATTTGCTTACTCGGTAATGCCTTCCAGCAAACCACAAATGAGCAAAATAAAAATTTTGGCTGTGACCGGTCGATGCTCGACATTAGTGGACATCTGCTCTTAAATTACTGTTCATCCAGTTTTATTGCTATGAAATTCAGTTGAATTCACTGCTAAGAAAAATATCAACAAACAAATTTCATGGCCATATGAAGGTATGGAACATCTCTTCGATAAGAGATCTATTTAATAATGTATCGTAGTTTATCAACTGTTTATATCTCTCTACATTTGTAGGCTCACCAACTGCAAGTTGAAAAATTTGGAAGATGTGGAAATTTTGCCTCGAATCATAAATATCAGGTGCCTGTTACAGATTTGCAAGAAACTCTCAACGGAATGAAACCATCTATTGGTGCAATAATTGCTATAAATATTAGTAATGTGCCAGCGTGCGGGGCAACTTGTTTCAGAATTGGAACCAAGTATGTTATTACAAACAAGCATGTCATTGATGACTTATGTAAATCGGGTATCCAATCATGGAGTAGCTGTTACGTTGACTTTAACTATAACGAACGAGGTCAACCTGGCTATCGTGTTGATTTCGCACCTAACCCCGTATCGTTCATCTGTGAAGAGCTGGACTATGTCATTCTCGAGATGTGCTCAAAAAATGGTAATCGTTTACCTCCGAGTGTAACTGACCTAGGTTATAATATTGCCCCACCTGGTCACCAGCTTAAAAGTGGAGAATATTTAACGTTTATTGGGCACCCTGGAGAACGTAGAAAGCAAATAGATGTCACCTGTCCAATCAAGCTTCAACAAGATATTCAAAAAGATCTACATAAATATGATGCTAGCACCGTAAGCCTGATACTAGAGGCCTGCAATCATCCAGATCATGCTACCTACGATGTAAGCACTTTCTTCGAAGGGGCTTCTGGATCTCCTGGGATTTTGATGGAGAAAAAGCTATTGGTGGTTCTCCACAAAGGGGGATTTGAAAATCGCGCATTAGAATTTGGCATTTTAATGTCGTCTGTTGTCAAAGATGTTATGACAAAGATAGGAAATGCTCCAATTCAAAACGCGCTGGATGACATTTTTGGTGGTTCGACTTCCTCAATATTTGACCAGCGCTCCTTGGTACCCCTTTCAGAATCCGAGCGGAACACCCCTACCCAAATTCTGGGGGAGTACCCTACCCCCCCCGGGGGTATGACATGCCGTAACATTGAAAATCTTAACGCGTAGTTACGTGCGTATGGGATGTCACAGAAATGTCTTGATTGACATCCACCATAAACCTACTTCTTCGTGAATGACTATAACAGTATATTATTAGACACCTATTGTAAATTGATAATTGCATTGTTCATATACGCTCGGACAACCAGGTAAAGTGAAGGCAGTCTCAATCATAGATTGTCCATGCAAGCGACGTGTATGGTCGCTTTATTATAGGTGACACTTGCTTGATATCAATATAGATATTAACTATGAATATCTGTATTATCTATTTAAATCAAACGCTGGACATTTTATTATAGAGCAGTTACGCTATGGAATAAGCTAGACCAATCAATTAAATTACGGTGGCTGCCTACTTTTGAACGTTCGCTTTGAGCCCACGATGTGCGCGCGCTCAAAAACCGCTGAAAAATCTACAAGATTTTATTGAAGAACCATACGCGTTTTGAGCTTCAACAGGGCAAAACCCTCAAATTTTGCACGGGACTCTCTATTTTTTAATAGCTCATCCGAAAAAAACTCCTAAAAATCTAGGTTATATCAACATTTTAGGAAATATTTAAATCAGTAACACATGAAAAAATAGATTTTTGTAGGGATTTTTGTTTGACTTTATGAGATTTTTTAAGAGCTCCGAAACTACAAATGATGACAAATCAATGTATCTCTTTGTCTTTTTGTCAAAAATATCCATGTATTATTGTAGAATGATTGACTAGCCTTCATTCGTGCAATCATATAGTCTGCAAATAACTATTATCTTATGAATCTTAATTTTTTTCTAATCACTTCCGGTGGCGCAATTTTTATTCCAAAATCTCGTGCGTATGCTTCTATTAAATGATGATTATCTCGAAAACGAGCTCGGGACACCCTATTTTTCTTTCCAGATTTGGAATGAGTATTAAATTTCAATTCGGAAAATCGAAGTTTTAAAAAAAGCTTAAATCAATTTCTAAAAGTAGGCAGTCACCTTAAGTAAGGATGTTAAAAGTTTTAAGAGTAAGTTAAGAGCGAATCTTCTTCGTAGATTTAGGAATTCATGATTAAATTCTTCAATTAAATTCTTAGCTAGGTTCATATATTTATTTTACAGAATAATAAGCCTTTTCATAGTTTAAGAATCGATTCCACTGCGCATGCGATTTTATCCCAAAATTCTCACCTTTTGTCTGAACCTTTTGTTCTTAATTAAACAAAAGAAGGTGAGAAATTCGGGATAAAATCGCATGCGCAGTGGAATCGATTCTCAAACCACGAAAAGGCTTATTGATCATTCAGTTTATATTACTTTACTTTTAGTCTTATTTTATATATTTATATATTTTATATTTTTTTAACTCTAGCTAGCCTACTAGCCATGTAACAACTATGTATTGATGAGGTTCATAGATATCACCAGCATTTATAAAGTAAAAGTAAAAATATCACATGTACATTATTATCGATGAATACATTGATACTGTTGAGAATTGTTGCCACAGATCTAGAGTTGTGTTTGAGGTATTATCAGAATATTTTTCATGTGTGCCAGAATAGCAGACTTTTTTCATTTGAGAAACCTAAAAAAGGGTTTGCAATGTTTGTAAAAATAAAAAATATCATCATTAGAAACTGAAACTATTTTCAAGAACGTTAACTAAGCAATTATGATAGTGTTAATGTTCTTAGATGTTAAGTTGAATAAGTAACAACAGATAAACCTACTGATCAGGGGCGACAGACTGAAATATTTACCGAGGCAATCGACCGCCCGGGGGGGGGGGGGGGGGGGGGGGGGGGTACTCCCCTATATTTGCTATACGGGTATGTGCCGCCCTATAGGGTACGGTTTTTCAGCTTTTGGGTCTGGGGTAGGGTATCATTTTCTGACATTTTGTCTGCGATAGGGTATCATTTTTGTCTGGGATAGGGTTAGGATTTGGTCGTTTTTGTCTGGTGAATAGCCTACGCTTTCTGACGGCACAAAAACAATAAAAACGTTAGTAAATATTGATGGCAATCTATTGACTAACCGGGTTTAGTCTGGGATAGGGGGTACAACTCTTAGTTTTAGTCTGGGGTAGGGTGTGTAAAATCAAAATTTTAGGTCTGGGATAGGGTCAGGGTTTTGAGGTCCTGGCGGCACACCCCCCCCCCCCCCCCCCCCGGGATCGACCGCCAAAGGCGGGTGCAACTTGAAGGGTCGGGGTACCCTCGGAAATTGCGATTTCCAGCGTTTTTAGGGACATTTTACCTAGGCAACTGCCTTCCTTTTAGTGGCTATTTTTTGGTGAGTCCTTGCATAAATTTATATAACCCCCACCCCCTCCCCCCTTTTTCTTCCTGCTTACAAATTGGTGTCCCACCAACTAAGGACCAGATCCCTCCCCCCCCCCCCCCCCCCCCACCAATAAAATATGGACCCCCCTACCTTTTTGGCAGGTCAGCTTGTGCAGTAGTCTCCTACACTAATAGCGGCTGCGTAGGAGACTACTTGCAGGGGAAAGCATGGTGTGTGCACGTGCTGTTCGCATGATAGTAACATATGACTGGGTCAGTATCAACCAATAGCAATCCAGGGCCATGTATAACTTACATTGTTAACAACAAGATCAATGCAAGCACTAGTAAAGGACCTTGGATCGTTAATTAGGAGGCCTGAAATAGTCGTCTAAAATGGTAAGTCTGTCCATGATATACATGGTAAATCTTTAGATTCTTGAATCTTAGGCAATCGAATGTATTTTTAATTTAGATAATGCCGAATTTTTTTTACTCGAAGCCAAAGAAAAGTGTGCATTTTACATTTTAGCATAAGTTATAACATTGCATAGTTGATGTCTAAGGTCTAAAGCTCGTTTTCTCTACCTTTTTATACCAATTAATCCTGAAATACTGTAGTTTATTACATTCAGATGACTCAAATAAATACAAAATACTGTATTCAAGACACGATTGTTCTGTCTTGTACGATTTTCAGTTAAACTTGGCGCCATGTTTGTCTGGAGATTTTGAACCAATGCTTCTCAAAATCACGAATATATTATTCTTATTCTCTCTCTAAGTCTAGAGTCTAGTTAATTGAAGCTATAGTTCGCTAAAAAGACTAAATTATCTTCACGTTTTTGAGATGTAGAGATGATTGTCTGATGCAAGCTTTTTACAAGCATTTCTCCTGGAACGAACTTTCTTATTTAAATCGCATGATTTTTGCTTAAAAAAAGTATAAAAAGAAGGCAGCTCTTGCCATTAAAGTAGCTACGATTTTTTTGCTTATATTTTCGCTATTTTGAATGAATTTTATTTATTCGTGACATGGAGGAATACTCGCCTTCTTCTTCCTTCTTCTTGCGTGATTCGTGATATCAATCGAGTTACCTATATTTTGCTGCCTTGAAAGAGTGACACAGCTTGTAATATTTATTCTTATTCTCTTATTTTAAAATTACGCATTCCGAAACCATGCAAAATTTATACGTTTTCCATGCTTCTTATTTAGTTGGTATATTGCATGACTTGTACATGCAAATAAGCATGTATTTAGATTAGAAGCTATTGTATATAAAGGTCAAGTATTCATGCTGTCTGATTGGTTGGGCTATTGCTTAGTGTCAGCTAAATAAAGAACTCATCATGCAAACGCTTCCCTTAGTTAGTCACTATTTAAATTCCTAGCTTAGTGACAACTTGTCATTCAGTCGATAAAAAGACCACACGAGACTGGAAACAGTGACCTTTGGACTCTATAAAGTGCATCAAATATTATCCTCTTCCCTCCCCTCTAAGAAATGAAGTCTAGTTTCTTTGTTGCTCAGGGCTAGCCTCAATTCAATATGGAATTCTTTTAAATATTTATATGTTCAAATTTTGTATTTCAAATTGTTTGTATTGTCAGCTGAGCATTCTTTACTTTACCATTGGTATGTGTGAATATTTAGACACTGAAATAAGGCTGTAGTGCACAAATCCATTTTAAACACCACGACTTGTGGTTAGATGTATCCCAATTGACTCTTCTCGAAAGTATTGTAGGTAGGAGGTGGCTTTATTACATGAAAATACAAAAGATATCACACTTTTTCTTGATGGTATTTGTGGCATTTCTTTTGGTCTTGGGATGACCTATTGCTTGCTATCAATCACGTGACTTTTTGGAGTTGACTAGGGGGCAAACAAGCAGTTGACTGAGGAGCAACTAGCGGATGTTAAGTCAAAAAATGTCAAAATAAGTCCTCAAACCACAGGTAGCCCAAGCTTAGTTTCTGTGGTGTCATGTTATAAGGAAAATATATGGTGATTCATCAAAAATTTCAATAAAATCATTGAAACATGAAATAAAGCCTTGAAAGTTTACCCGATCATTGAGAAATAGCACTTCTTTCGCTCTGTGTGGTTATTTTTTAAATTTAGCCCGTTTTAAGGATTTTTCCCCCCACCAGTATTTCTTAATTTTTGATGGATCCCCATACATCTCCTCATAACATGACACCACAGAAACCAAGCTTGGGCTACCTGTGCTCAAACTATTGTATTTGACTATTTCTACGACATGAAACCAGAAAACAAGAGATCAAAAAAACCTCCAAGATTCTACAAGACATTAAAAATACAGCTATTACCAGAAGTGATGTCTATTGGTATAGAAACCTATTGCCCATAAAAATTGTCATTACATATATATATATACAGCCCGTAAAGTCCTCCACTGATCCTAAATGTAAAGAGCATTGAGATATTTGAAATGCGCTATATAAGAAACTCCCATTATTATTATCTTTTTATTATTATTATCTTTTTTTTATTATTATTATTATTATTATTATTATTATTTATGTTAAAGCCTATGTTTTCATCATTAATTATCTTTATTGGTTTTAAACATTGTGTAGTTCCAGAAATAATTATTCATACCCAACCCCCCTCCCCACCGAGGAATTTGAAATTTCTGGGGGAGGGGGGGGGGTAAGAGAAAGAACAAAATTACAGAGTTTGTATGGAAGAAAATTAGAATTTCTGGGGGTAGTGGGGGCTGAAAAATCCTCAGTGTGGGGCATGGATAATTTCTGGAACTATACATTAGGCATAAATAGATAGATAACAAATTTAGGCTGCGTTCATAATGTATGACAGAGGGGGGAGGGGGCAGGTGAAATTTAGGGGGGAATTGGAAAAAATTTTACCAGTAAAATGAGGGGGGTTTTGAAAAATTTTTCAAAGAATTGGGGGGATGCAAAATTTTTAGAAGAAGCTACGAGAGATTGCCCGGGGGGATAGTTATTTTTGGGGGGACTTCAAGGGGGGGTCTTAAGAATTTTTTTGTCTTTTAAAGATTTCACCTGCCCCCCCCCCCCCCCCCTTTTCCCCTCTGCTATACATTATGAACGCAGCTTTACATTGCACAAAAGTAATTACAAATATATACAAATTATTGAGACAAACTACAAATTATTGCATTTTATATGCAAAAATAAAAATTAGAAAGTAAAATGTTAACAATGTTGTTGGCAAAAAATTAGATAGCAGTTGAATGTTTATGCAGATAATCCAGTATTTTCTCCAAAACTCCTTGAGGTTTTACAACCTTTATAAAATAGATTCATGCTCAAGAAAGCTAGATAGACCTCTTTACCTTGGTTGCAGTGTTTTCCCATTTCAAACCACATTTCATTCCCTTAAGTATAATTTTGTTGTTTAGTGGTTGTGGATAAGAATACACATGAATATGGATATTACTCAAACTAAGAATCTAGTGTATATCAAGGAAAAAATTATATATTTTCAAGTCACTCATGTGAACAGCGTAGTAGTATGGTTGCAGTATTTTTGTACTACTCTTCCCAGTAGACCAAGGTAGTTGTGATTTTTTAATCGCCTTCGTAGCGTCTGTTATCCGCAATTAAATTTCGAATCGACCACGTGATGCCAATGTTGTACCACGAGCACAAGTTTTTTACACCACGTGATTAAAACTTGACTGAATTTTGATTGCGTGGTGTAAAAAACTTGTCCTCGTGGTACAACATTGGCATCACGTGGTCGATTCGAAATGTACTTGCAGATAACATAACAGACGCTACGAAGGCGATTAAAAATTCACAACTACCTTGGTCTACTGGGAAGAGTAGTATGTGGTCGTCTCTTTTCAGAGAAATAAACATTTGAAATATCAATATGCAAATGAGATGACGTAAATTCAAGAATGTGTTACATTTTTCAGTGTAATTTATGACAAGTGTTCTGAAGTGAAATAACCTAAAAGTGTACAAAAACCATACTTCAGTTATAAGGATGATTTGCAAATAACCAAAAACAGCAGTGCTTTCCACAACAGCATTTTTGTATAATAAATTAGTCTTGAATTTACGTCATCTCATTTGCATATTGATATTTCAAATGTTTATATCTATGAAATGAAAAGACTACATACAAAAATACTGCAACCATACTACTACACTGTTCACATATGAGTGATTTTGAAAGTATAATTTTTTCCTTGATATACACTTAAATATTTTTAAGAGAATAACGCATGGTCAGAAATGGGAAAACATCCCATGCCAGTTTTGATGTAGTTAAGGTTGGAGTGTTTTTCTCACTCATCTCTAGATAAGCTGAGTTCTAAAGCATGGTCCTCACTACAACACAAGCATAAGCACGAGTATAAGCATGAGGATCAAAACATTCTATCCTTCTTATGCTTGTGCTTATGAATCAGTGCCTGGTCCACACTGGCGACAAGCATAATCATAAGAGTGTACATACTCACAGGGAAATTCAGTGACCTTTTATCTGCTTTTCGAATTTCCTTCAGAGGGCAAAAATTGAGGAAAGATAGGAAATTCCATCACATCCATTCATAGATAAAACACTAAAGTTCCTACCTTTTTATTGAATAAAAAGGTACCTTTCCTAATCATTCAAATTTATTCTTAAAATCTGTGAAAAGTGTAGGATTATTGACGTTGTAAGAAAGAAAAAAATTTGTAAAAGCTGAATTTATTGTGATTTTTAGATTCTAAAATCAGGATTTTACGAGAAAGTAGAATTGCCACGCTGATTCACTGATTTTTATGTCACTGAATTTCCCTCTGAGTATGTACACTCTTATGATTATGCTTGTCGCTTTTTTGCTTGAGTTGAGGTGCACCCCCCCCCCCCCCCCCCCCCCTTGAATAAACCTGTATCTAATCCGGGCTGAATAGATATATTGACCACTCCAATAGAGAATTTTCACTCCCATGACAAGGCAGCCATATTGGTGTACCTATTAGTGTACCTGCAACAATAGAAACATTCTGCACAGTTTTTGCCTAAAAATAGAGTTCAATTCCCAGAGGATAGAAAATGTATTATTTTGGTACACTAACATGGCCGCTGCGAAAACACGTGAAAACGCTCTGTAGAGAATCCTAACAGTATTTTCATCTCACATTGTTCTACATCTTTTAGGCAAACTGCCAAACGCCTGAAGAATTCCTTCAGCACGTCCAAAAAAATAACCCAGGTGAAAGCGAATTCTACCAGGCTGTAGAAGAAGTCGTTATAGCACTATGGGACTTCCTGGCAGCCAATCCAAAGTACCTCAAGGGTGGCATCTTAGAGCGTCTAGTAGAGCCTGAGAGAATCATCATGTTCAGGGTCCCATGGAGAGATGACAAGGGTGTGGTTCATGTCAACAGAGGGTACAGGGTAGAATTTAATTCAGCCATTGGTCCATACAAGGGTGGTCTTCGATTCCATCCAACGGTCAATCTCAGTATCTTGAAGTTCCTTGGTTTTTGAAACAGGGTGTTGAAGAACAGCTTAACAACTCTGTCAATGGGTGGAGGCAAAGGTGGTTCTTAACTTTGACCCTAAAGGAAAGTCTGACAGCGAAGTGATGAGTTTCTGCCAGTCATTCATGTCTGAGCTGCAACGATACATCGGCCCAAACACGGATGTCCCAGCTGGGGACATTGGAGTCGGCGGCCGCGAGATCGGCTATCTGTTTGGTCAATATAAACGACTTCGTAACGAGTTCCACTGGTGTTCTCACGGGAAAAGGCATTGCTTGGGGTGGTAGCCTGATTCGACCTGAAGCAACTGGTTATGGATTGCTGTACTTTGTAAACGAAATGCTTGCCAACAAGGGTCAATCTCTCAAAGGCAAGATTATAACTGTATCTGGGTCAGGGCAACGTCGCGCAGTATGCTGCACAAAAAGCGATAGAATTTGGCGCGAAAGTAGTCTCCCTTTCAGACTCTAATGGAGTAATATACGACCCCAACGGCATCGACAAGGCAAAGCTGGCATACGTCATGGAGCTGAAAAACGTCCAACGTGGTCGCATAAAGGAGTATGCTGCGAAGTATAACGTCGAGTACCACGAGGAGAAACGCCCGTGGTTTATTAAGTGTGACGTAGCGTTACCATGCGCAACTCACAACGAAATCAACAAAGCGGATGCCGAGATGCTTGTCAAGAACGGATGTACTTTGGTTGGTGAAGGCGCTAACATGCCAACGGAGCCAGCAGCCATTAAAGTGTTCCAGGATGCGCGCGTGCTTTACGCACCAGGCAAAGCCTCCAATGCTGGTGGTGTGGCTGTGTCGGGACTGGAGATGAGCCAGAATAGCGGGCGTGAGACCTGGACCCGAGAGGAAGTGGATAGCAAGCTAAGCAATATTATGAAGGAAATACACGCAACATGCTTGAAGTACGGGTCGAAACCCGATGGATACGTCGATTACGTTAGAGGAGCCAATATTGGTGGGTTTGTGAAGGTTGCTGATGCTATGATTGACCAAGGCGTCGTCTAAACAAACCTTAGAACTCATTTTATTTATAAATTTATCGTATTTTTATGATTTGATTTTTTAACGATTTTTGATGTCTGAGTTTTGAGTTTTGATGATTAAGGATGACGAAAAAAGATTACACCGAACATTTTTCTCATAATATTTAATATCTAATACGCCTGAAACTACGGGAACTATGGGACTATTAGGAAATATATCTGATCGTCATCCTATGTCATTGAATTATAAACCAATTTTGATCAAAAATATATTATTTTGATACATATATACTGAAAGAAAAATTGTAACGTATTCTCAAAGGGAAAGGTCGAATGGATAAAAAAAAACTTTTGCTTTATCAATTTTTTTAGTATATTTGAAATATGTTCAGAACCTGGAAAAATTGATGCACGAGTTTCATGATAATTTGGAAGAATTCAAAAAACTATATGAGGCGATATTACACGGTGCAACGGAGACGCAATCGTTGCCAAAACCTTTCGCAAGGTCTTTGCAATGATCATGATTGCTGCAACTTATATCGCGACATTTTTTTCAAACTGCGTTGTAGGTTACACGCTGCAATGCTCTTTGCGAGACAAGCTCTAGAGAAAATTGCTCGGTGTAATGCGCCTTAAATCTTTGTCGTTTTACTTACCTTACAGTTAACGTTGTGTGATGAAAGATGTGGCGTCGGTGCTGATGCCAGAAAATGTATGTTGATAAAATCGCGAAGACCGTAAAAGAACTTCAGCATTAATGGAGAATTTTCTTTAAAGTTATCGCGTTCGTTTTGGGGAATAATTCGCCTCGTCAGGGCATTGCTAACTCAGTCACAAATCCAACCCTGGAAGTACTGTACCTCTGGGATGAATTAATCGGGACACCGCTAACTCATCAAATATCGAACCCTGAAACAACCTCAGGACTGAACTAAGTCAGGGCATGGCTAACTCACAGATAGAACTCTGAAACAACCTCAGGACTGAACTAAGTCGGGGTACAGCTAACTAACAGATCAAACCCTGAAACAACCTCTGGTGTAATCTAAGTCAAAGCATGGCTAACACAGATTGAACCCTGAAACAACCTCTGGGCTGATCTAAGTCGGGGTACAGCTAACTCACAGATCAAACCCTGATACAACCTCTGGTGTAATCTAAGTCAAAGCATGGACTAACTCACAGATAGAACCCTGAAACAACCTCTGGTCTGATCTAAGTCAGGGCACGGCTAACTCACAGATCAAACCCTGATACAACCTCTGGTGTAATCTAAGTCAAAGCATGGCTAACACAGATTGAACCCTGAAACAACCTCTGGGCTGATCTAAGTCAGGGCATGGCTAACTCACAGATCAAAACCTGGAACAACCTCTGTGCTGATCTAAGTCAGGGCACAGCTAACTCGCAGATCAAACCAACCCTGGAACAACCTCTGGCACTACCTAAGTTAGGGCATGGCTAACTCACAGATCAACAAGCCCCTTCTTTTCAAAATTTGTTTATTAATTGAATATAAAATTCTTTACCAAAATACAAAAATTGTCGCGAGGAAGAGTAAAATACTGACGATCAAATATTTCTAGTTTACAACACAATTGGTAACAGATCCTTTACCACTCTTTTCACTGCTACACGCTGACCGAGAAAACAGGGGCTGAATAGGGCAGTACACTGCCGCCAATCAGAGATTATAAAGGTAACCGTCAATTTATTTGATTGACGGAAATGCATTGCCCAATTTCCCTGTTGTAATTGTTGTCTCGATCAGCGCTTAGCAATGAAAAGAGTGGTAACTTTGGAGTGAAGTTTTCCATTTCCGACCATTAGTCGACTCTCGAGTAAAGCTTCTTTGTCTAATACACCTCGCTATTAAATATACTCGATAGAAGCTTTGCAACAATCACGTGACGGCAATCCATGTTGGATAGCAGGAACAATCCAATCGTTTTACATGGGTAATAATTCAATTTCCAAGAGCAAAGGGATTTTATTGTTCTGCCATCTAACCACAGGCAGCCCAAGCTGTAATATGGGCGCCAGCACGCGTAGTGCAAAGCTTCTATTGCAAAATCATTGTTGGGTTAAAAACATAAAACATAGAAGCGGAGAACGAAAGGGTATTCATAATTATCTTCTGATGTATTCATATGAGATACACAGTTGATATGAAAGAGGTGTTAAAAAAGCCTCCATCCTTTCTGTCAGTGCAACAATCGATGAACATCCCACGAGTTGTATCACTAGATACATCTATAAACGTACTTTCCATTTCCATATTGGTCTCAGCTTCTATGTTCTATGTTTTTGACTTGACAGTGACTTTGCAATTGAGTGTATACATTAATACGTACAAAGCTGTGACAAACAAACCCTTGACGACGTTTGAAATGGGAAAACGCCCAAAGTAAAATGGTCTCTAAAGGCCGGTTTAGACGGTACGATTTTTGCCTACAACTATCGTATGCAACACGCTCGCGTCTATCGTAGGCGAGTTGTAGGCTTGATTTACGCGCTGCGACTCGAGTTGTAGGATGGCGCCAGCGTGTTGTATACGATAGTTGTAGGCGAAATTCGTACCGTCTAAACCTTCCTTAATAGAGACTTTATATTCAAATTATTATCATTTTTATCTTCTACGAACTCTTAGCTAGACTGAGTACTTGATAAATGTTGTTTTGAAAATTAAGTTTCACTTTTTCTTCAATACAGCCGCCATGTTGGATGACAGAAACATAAGAAACCGAGCAGGGGAAAATCTTCATGGGCGGCATGCGGGGATCAACAATGGGGAGACATCATCAATGGCGTTCAAATCACATCATGGCGGAATGGCGGATTCTGGGCTGCGATTTCATACACATGGTGGCGGCGGGTGGTCGGTATGGCGGTGGGGCGCCATGGCGTGGCATAGTACAGGTCAACATGGGAAAGTGGCCGTCATGTGGGCTCGAATGGGGCTTCTGTCTCTTGCGTTAGCCCTTTCAACTTCCTTCGCTTTCTATCAACGATCTCTAAATTTCACACTTACTATTTAATGTCATCGTTTCGATTTCCCCTTATTACCGTTGCTATGGGATCCCCAATCTTAACAATTAAGCTAGATATCTTAGAATCTAAAGACTTCATGATCTGTGGAAAACCTGAATTTAAATTGGTTCGAAACACACCTAATTCAACGTGTAAAAAGTGGCAATAGAACACACAATAAAGTAAAACAATGGATCGAATTAAGGTTATACTAGAGTGTAAATTATTTAATATCTAATTTGCAGCAAACCCTGCTTTAATCTTTTGGATAAGGAGGATATCGCCGATTTTGGTATTGTTGAGCAATTACGTTTAGACGATTCCATAAATCCCAAAAAAAAAAACTTAAAACTTTGTCCAGTTGGTCATTACGTTGCATTTTGGGAAGCTGTTATCGTAGGGAAAAGATTCGCCATATGGAATTTGTTTCCAAAAAACAGTCGACCCAGTTTTGTTTTTCTCACGTCTCTGATATATTATCACTGACCTTGGCATGGCAGTGCATTGTGGGAGACGGATAGACTGCCATCTGAAACTGTCCCTTTAAAGAGCCCCACAATGCACTGCAATAACCACTCGACCCAGTTTTTTTACCAGGGTTTCTTAACCGCTGGATATAGTATTAACTGACCTAGAGAAACCTTTCTATTATCTATTTGCTTTCCAAATCACTGGCCCTAACTTCAATCAACTGTGAGATTACTCTGCACTCTTAGCGTCGGGCCGAGCTTCTGTTGGGTTGAACTGCATGAGGGAGTCGTCACGTGATAACATCAGCAACGCCTGGCCATCGAGTTGCCTGTTAATTATGCAAATAACAAAAGAACCTTTTGGTATTCGATTACCACGTGGAAACAATGTTTTTTTACAAAACAACAACCCCGTCATTGTCAAACCCCGAATGCACTTCTGTCCACGTGATACACATTAGCATCACGTGGTTCCATTTTGACATGCACTGTTGCGGTTTACAAACAAGACACTACGATGAAGCAGAACTGCAATCGGTCTGACTTGGGGAAAATAGTAACGATCGAACCTCTTTACCCTCTTCCTGGAAGATCGGCGCGTAGTGACCTGCAAACAAGTCAGTGAACGTACGTATGGTAATCACGTCGATCGACGACCACGTGACTGTGTTACTTGTCAACTTCTTGAGAAACGACACATTCAACCAATCCCGGAGTGACGTATTAAACACGCAAGTCCAACGTGACTGCGTTTATGGTGGCTGATTTTCCATGCGCCTGTACGATGGTAACGTGGGACTGAGTGGTGCTTGGTGAGATGATGAGTCACCGTGGAATCGTATGTTCGTGGTGTGGTGTCCGGTGGAATAAAATAAAATATATAACGTAAATGATATCTACTGGCCCTTTTAGAGTGAATCCACTTAACACTCGTGTTTAATAGATAAGTGTGTACGCTATATCCAGAAAAAAGTCACCGCCACAAAAAGCTGTAGCAAAAGTAGAAGACTGTTTTCTCAAGGTTGCGTGCGCATTATTTCCCAAATTGTACGGGAACTTGAGCGGCCACGCTCCAGAACAGGCGCTTTATGATGAGAATTATCTACATTCTATGATTTAGTTGGGGGTTGTTGTGTTTCTATAAGGAATTCCAAAAACTAAATGATAATTCTTATTCTCGCTCTTAAATATAAACTGGTCTTCTCAATGTTTTTACTGCGAATTCGCAGTTTTTTGTCAAGTTTGTGGCCCTTTCACGTTGGATGCGGCGCTCGCAAACCTGAGAAAAACGGTGTCCTACTCGCTTGACTCTGTTGTTCAAATTGGTGCAAGATTCTTACACGAATTTCTTTCATGTATATATGGCATGCACTCTATGTAGACTAGTGCGCATTGGTCGAACGGAGACCCTATTCCGTTTGTGTGTCTATTAGACCCCTTGCAGTACTGTTGGAACTTCAGCTCAATGCTGAGGGGACAAAATAATAGGTTCCTAATACTCTGATAACTCAGGAGATTGGAATTTCGTTTAGTTTTGTCCCGCCAGATCGAGCGCGTTAAGAACGCCACATTCAAAGGGCCCTATTTGACTATTCCGAGTGATTATTTCATGAGGTTAAATCCATTTCACTTTAGCATACACATCAAACGCCTTTGCGAACTCGTGGCATACTGTGTTTCAGGGCACTTTTCGAAGATTGGTCGTCCTGTGCCCTCATCTTATGGTTGTGTTGACATTCTCAAGACTCTAAATATGTCGCTCGATTAAATCAGTTTGTAAATACTCATTTAACTCTTAAGATGATACCGTCCTTTTTCTTTTCTTTTAATCACCTAGTTTCTTTTCTCGCTATTCGTTTTGTGACTTTGGAAGCGAATGCGTGATGAATTAATTGTCTGAACTTCATACGCAAAGACGAGCTTCGACTCTACGACTTCGATGGAGTCAACTGTATACAAAGGCTGGGGGGGGGGGGGGGGGGTAATGCAATTCCCCTTCACATTTCCGCGCCATCTTGAAAGGTGTAGCCCGTGCCTTTTGCATCGAAGCGAGCCCAAACGGTGAGCTTGCAATGATAGAGACATTCGAATACTGTCCAAGGTGTTAAAGAAGGAGGTCTCTATCATTGCAACTCACCATTCGTCTCGCTTCATGGCAAAGGCAACGTCTACCTTCAAGATGGCGATGAACTGTGAAGGGGACCATTGCATTATGGTGTCATTAGGCTACAGCACCCAGAATCCCTTGGACACTTTCGTTTTGTGTTTGATGTCTTAATTAACACCATGGTCTAATATTCTAATGAGGGGATAACAACTCGGAATAAAAGGTAATTACGGAGCACTTTCTCAATAAAAGACCTTACCTGGTCCATCTGCAGTCGGGTAGGAGGCAGATGCTCGAGGATTTGTTTCCTTTATAAACCAAGTCCTTCCCATGCTGCATTCACGTGTTGAATTCCACCACTCCGCTGTTCGACGACGACGAGACGAACTGGGCTCGAGCTTCAATGCAATTGACCTTGGTTTCATTTTGGCAGTTGTTTGTTGAGCAGTTTGCCTCGGCGTACGGATTTTCTGACAGAGGCGAGGAGAGGTTGGACATGGAGCCGTGGGGTGATAATGAGATGGTGGGTTGGACCAAAGTCGGTGATCATGTTCGGATCCACCATTCTGTAAGTTAAATATACAAATTCACACACAGGATTAGCACAACTTCCAACTCGACTGACTCATTGGTTGATGTCCTGTGGACTTTTCGTGCGCGGGAGGGTCGTTTGTTCAATCCCGACCGGGATCAACGACGTCAGGTCTAAAATTGACGACTATTACAACTCAGTGTATGCCATGCTTAGCCTTACTTCTGATGTCTTAAACAAAGACAGAACTAGAATAAACTAAAACGCTGTGCACCCCTGGGTTCATGTCTAACCGCCATACGACGGGATTTAAGCGAGTCGTGCAAAACCTTAAGAGAAGTGCGGCTTCACAATAACGCCTTCACGTGGCGCGGCCATGACCACGTACAATTGGCGCGGTTTCGTGTCACCGACACTCACTGCATGTCTCATCAGCGGGACGTAAAAGAAGCCGCTGATAACGTAAAGACGCCCTTGGCAGTGACAGACCTCAGTGGCTAGCCTTTACTAAATGTTCCTATGGGGTTGATTGTGGGATGGGTTATGGGAATTTTAAGAGGGTGCGTGAAAATGTTGCAATGTACCACCTCGAGGGACCTGGAGTGTGGCATCAGCAAGCACCAGCTATGCGGGCAAAAACCACAAAAGATCAAGGAAACATTCAAAGAAAACATACTTTTTAAGCTTATGTTCCAATCCTCGCTTTTTTGTCTTAGCTTTTTGTCTTTCGCTCTGCGCTCTCATCCCAATCGGGATCTTTCCTCGTCGATCATTGGATGTAGAAAACCCATCACCAGATCTTTCTTTCGAATCTCATAACTATACCAATCCTTCAGACTTTCACCAACAGGATTCGGCCGTCTCTTGGGTTCTGTCTGGGACCCCGCTTTTTCGTTGGGTAACCATAAGTCAGGGAAGGTTTTATCCCCTTTTTACTTTCACTTCCATTCGAAACCCTTGTGAAACATCTTTAATTAGCAACAAAGAAACTAAGACAAGCGCCTTGATCGGAGAAGTATGAGAGCGGGTGCTGACACAGGCCCATGCCTAAAAATTCTTACACCGGCGGTCCGCGTCCCTTGGTTGCCATGGCTAATGTCCAGCAGCCTCACAATTGATAAACATTTCAGAATTAAGTTGGCGGAATTAATTGGCGATAGTGTATATTCCTAAAACGGACAGGAATTTATGTCGCAGTAAAAATAGACGGGAATAATCGGGGCCTTCAGTGGTTTTTGGTCGACTACAAACGCACTGGATATCTCAACACTAAACCTATCCCGTGTTCTTGACGAGAATAATATTAAGAGCGCGAAGGATGCGATTTTTCCTGCAACGTGTCTCGCAATATTGTTGGGACTAGCTTGTTCATTCCTTGGTTATATGCCAGAACACTAAAAGTCCTTTGCTCGTTGGGAAATTGAATATCTTTCTTGTCTTATGTACACGATTGTAAGATTGTTTCCGCCATCAACATGGCTGCCATCGACGTAGTTGGTGCAAAACCTCTATTACACAACCGCCAATTTGCAAAAGTGTTTCGGTTGGGTAAAATATATTGTAACTAGTCTAGGTGTCCTAGCCTCCATTTGCATCGTCTTTTTTTAACGATATTTTCGTTTTCATTCACGTAGGTTAGCCTGGATCGCTTTTCCTTTTCTTTTTCCTCTTCTTTCGCCAACCATAGATTCCGTGCTTGTCTGAGGTTTGTTCCTTCTTTACCATCGCCTTGTCTTCACCATTAGAAATCCTTTCCTGTACACACGTAACTCCTCATTTCCGTGTTTTGTTCTGGGCGGGTTCGTAGAGCTTGTTTTATTTTTTCAGTACGCGACCGCTTTCTTAATTGAACCCAGTCTTTGTTTATCCCGCACGGATTTTTTCGATGGTTTGCTTTGGACGAGGTGAACGACTGGTGCGTTGGGCAAGTGAACCACGCATGAGTATTTAGCAGGGCTGTCTTCAATGGAGCGATGGGCGACAGGGTGTGATGAATGGTTTGGATACTCCCTTGTTTTTAGGCTGAAAAATACATTCATTCACAATTTACACCCCTTCAAAAAAACGTTGTCAATCGCCAAAGGTGATGAATTTACAAACTGTTTGGTAATTTTAGGGCGGCGTTAGCCCCGTGTTACGCCTAGCGATTTTCGCGGCGTTTTGGCTGCGAATTTTTTTGCGGATTTGTACATAATGTGATAATTTCAAAGGAATTTGACTGTGTAAGTTTTTTTCAGGATACCAAAGATTTTCCGTAGATTTCCTATACGAAGTTCTCTTTTGAAGGATGAGCCAAAAGCTTTCATGATTTCCGACAATTGCCACAAGAAACGCTGCAAAAATGCCAGTGGTAAACGGGCTTTAATGGCCAGTTCTCAGAATGTACGTGTGCAGTTGTCCATTAGGTTGTGAAACGTTGGCTACACCGTTTTTTAAAGAACTGACTTCATACAATTGAGAGCTGGTGGCATGGACCTGGTAGTTAGACTCCTTGACTGGAAAGCGCTTTAGATACTGGATGCACGGTAACCCCTTAGTAGAATGAGTCTGTAATCAAGAACAATTAGGTAAAGTTCCTTAGAGCCCGTGAATTATACTAAAAACACACTTTAGTAGAGCCCCTGTCATTGCAGTGTTTTCTTTTGTGTCCTATTATGCGTATTCCAAACATACCCACGCCTGACTAATAATTTTTTATTCCAAGCCAAGTTAAAGTGCCTTCACGTCTGAATAACTTATCAATGATAGTTCGATTGGGTCTGTCCAATAGGACGACAACACTGTGATTGATGTCTCACGGCCTCATCTTGGGATAAAGCCGTGCGAATAGTTCCTACGAATGGAGGAAGCGGTCTAGCGCTGTGGTGTTGGGCGAGATGCGCTGCGTGAAGCTCTTATAATCGTGCTATCAAATGCTATTACTGTTACCGCTGAATCCCCACCCTTTAGCGGGATTATTAAGGCCGTATCATAAATTGTTTCTTGGGAGGTCTGTCCCGGTACTGATTGACTAACAAGCTGACCATGCTAGTGTATATTGGACGAGGGCGTACGAATTCCGCCACCGTTTGCACCAGGAAAAGCATTTTGCGTACAAGGAACGAGGATGGATGTGAAAGAGAAGTGGCTAGAGTGACGTTAGATGACAAACTACGCCGCAGGTCCGGAGCAACTAAGGTGCAGGAGATACGTTAGACGCGTGTACTAAGGTGTGATGGAGGAGGGGTCTCCTGTTGGTTAACCTGCGTGGACAACAATTGGGGCACGAAATGATTACCCCTGATTGGGTTGCATTGGCTAGAGTTTAGAGAGACGAGCAATCTGAAACCGACACTTGTACTGTGCCGCCTGAATTTGGTCATCATTGCCTTGATTAGCAGAACACACCACGTTAGGCGGACCACGTAGGGTGTCCGCGTTAGATACGGCTGCCATTGTAAAGAACGCTGCTACCCTTTTTAGGGGTCACGGAGGGTTGTAGGACGTTCCGAGTCAAATCACTCCTCTTGTCACCTGATGACACTTATTCTACTCAACTGTATTGAATGGCTAGTCAGGGGGGTGGGGGCAGCGGAGCCGACACTGTTGACGTAGGGGGGCTCGACCATACGTGATTTGTGGTTCCCTACCGCTTAACTTGTTGCGAAAATGTCTGCCCTGAAATGTTCGTTACGATTCTGCTTTTCGAGAGACCAGAATCATTTGGTCAGCCATAATATACGCGATTGTGTGATCAACACCATCCTGTAATCAACCAGTTAATCATAATTAAATACCAATGCATGTTCAAAAACTTGTGTTTCGTGAGATCTGAATCTGAAATCTGAGACTGCATCTAATATGCTGCAAAGTGGCCTCTTAAAACCTAGTTCGCCATGCACCATCTTTGAAAGGTAGTCCGTGCCTTGCATCGAAAGTGAGACCGAACGGTGAGCTTGCAATGATATACTCATGTGAATAACTGGCTAAGGTGTGTAAACAACAAGGTCTCTATCATGGCATGCTCACGCTCGCGATAGCTTCGAATGCAAAGGGCGACGGCTACCTTTCAGATGGCGCAGGGAACTGTGAAGGGGACTATGTTAACTGTCTTCAAAGCCGAACATATGTTGGTTCGCTTTTAGATTGGAATATGAAGCATGTCCTTTGTGCTTCGTATTTTAGCCAGTAAACATTGAATCTCAGAATCGTCTCGGATCAGACACCGTTTTTCGATAGGTTTATAAGGTTACAAGGTTCCTTGTAGAAGATTAGACCGTCTCCACTTGTGTCTAATGTTTACCATTTCAAACCACGTGTTCTTCTCATTGACCTGTATGAGGATTCATCGTTCGAGTTGTATCCATATTCATGGTGGCTTATCATGCACAACCGTTAAACAAAGATTGATACTCTATAAGGTGAATGACCCTTTGGTCGTCGGAAATGAAAGAGGTCGACCCGACCTTGATAAAAATATTTCTAGATTTTTCCTGAATTTTGTACTGTGTCCGTGGAACGCCAATTATGAGATATGTTGAAATATTATGAGCTGTATTTGTTTATTTTGGCGTTACGAGGGTCATACTATCAAGGCAAGCAAGCCTGTATGAATGGCTGTGATCGTTCTCCGTGATTTCAGAACTCTAGCTTAAATCTCAATCACGTGAAACAAATTAATGAATTAAGATGATGAAAATATAACTATCATGGGAGAATGTTTTTAGCTACTGACGAAACAACGAGCTGAAGATTTAAAGAAAAAACAACATAAAATGGATGGAAAATTAAAAAAACCTTAAAATAATCAAACGTTGTTAAGAAATGTGAAGTATAATTTACCTGTTTTCGGACTGGGTATTTCTTGAACTGTTGCCGCGGCAGCAACAATGTCGGGGGCGGTGCATGGGCGATAGCGTGCATGCCGTAGCACAGGGCCGTTTGGATATTTGTGTTTGTCGCACGACAGCTACGGTGCCAGGCGCGCTTGATACGCACGACAGGAGGACTGGACACCAGAGAGCTGCTGTTTTTACTGCAGGTCTTTGCCTTACATTTCCATTATGGGGGAATATGATTAGCCGGTGCCGAGTTGGCAATTTCATCGTCGATGAATAAATACCTGCGCGAGAGAGCTACTGGCAGCATCCATTTTCTATCATTCTTTTTCACCGGCTGTTGAAGAACCCGCATCTTTACGATGTGCTGCCTTACGGTCGTCGTCCGTTTCTTCTTCTGAAACCAAGATGTTTAACAAAACTTCGAAGTATTCCTCGAGAGCGTTGCTTTCATCCTTTGGGCCCTGAAGTTTTCCTGCTCTGTGTTTTAAAATGTTAAAATTAAGCACAACGCGAAAGTTCCCCTAGAGGCCTACATTATAATATCTACAGCTCTAAGGCATGGTAAGTGTGGCTTGCCTGGTATCTCAAATAGCGACCTTTTAAATGAATTCTGAACAAAATATGAACAAAATTGAAGGCTTTCTTTTGAGATGATATACTTATTCCTAACGTGTCAGTGTCAGGTTAATGTGACGACGTACTATGGTTGAGTGTTAATATTAATGAGAAGAGTCCTGTCAGTGTGTTTTAGTGAAGTAACGAACTCAAGACACAAATAAAAGTACATAATGATAACCATCAATCAAAAATGACAAAACCAATCTAACAGACATATCATCGACTCTTATCAGACTAAAAATTGCATTTTCGCTACTTTAAATTCTATCATAAAATAAAACATAATAACGTTTTTTTAGGTCAGATGCAATGAATAGTTCAAAGTCCGGAAGTCATTTCATTCTGTCGTGTTTTAGGCACTTTATATAGATATAAGCTGACTTCAATAAAAAGAAAACTTCCGGGTTTACAAAAACCACAATTATATACAGAAACATTATTTTAGGAAATCTCACTATTGTTCATTGTTGGATTAGTTTGGCGAATTTCTCCATCGTTGCTGCAGTCCGAAGAATTAGCTTCGATCAAGTTTTTCCCGGGTTAAAAAAACACATTATATAACAGAAAACATTATTTTATCGTCGTTTCATGTTGATTATTAGGCGATTGTTCTCCACGTTTGCTGGTGGAAGATTAGCTTCGAATCAAAATTTTTTGAAACATAATGTGATTTTCAATTCTAACAATATCATTTGGAAAGTTATACTAATCGCTGGTAGCATATACCCAGCAGAGAGTCTTTTATGGAGCTAAAGCCTACATATTCGTAGCCAATCCATCTTTTTAGCTTTGGCGTCCTTGAGTCCAAGAATGCAGAGTACTTTTCTGAGACACATCATAGTGAGTTTAGGATTTTTCTAAATTTTTTTGCATCTCATAATTAGTTTTAGTTAAGTATTTACACAACTTGCATATAATAACAAAGCGCGCTCATTGGACAAGTTTAATGTTTGAATCGTTGTTAGATTCGCCTGGGAGAATAGCATGCATGTGAATGCCCGAGACTTCGTCGACAACAAAACTCTTTATCCTTTTTCCTTAAATCCTCATTAAAGTTCTCAGTGAATATCTTGTAATAGTTTTACCACTCCGTCGGCGCTCGAAGACTCGCGTTTCGATAAATTTTACCATATCCTTCGCTTCGGCGAATAAGTATTTTTGAGAAGCATGTGTGTGCTAGCCTACATTGATCCGCAGTCCAAGAAATATACTGAAGAAAAGAAAACGCGCGCGCGTGCTGTGTGCAGTTATAAGTTCGGGGTTGGCTAGAACACGAGAGAAGGTGTTAGGCGAGAAGCACGACGCATAACGGATGCTCTCTCGACACTTCTCGATGTTTCTGGGCCAACGCCCAATTGCTTTATAACGTGCACACAGCACAGCACAGCAATCAAGTGTGTGTATGTTTTTATTAATGACTAATTGAAAGTGCGCGCGTGTGTGTGTGTGTCTCATAAGCACGCGCTCCAACCATCCACACGCGAGATTCCAGAGCATTATTTGATAATGCGGCATTTCACAGACAAATTGCACAGAGTACAATTTTTCTTACATCCCGCTTGTGATTGTGTCTGACCATGCTGTCCCCACAGGCTTCAAGCTTAAGAGTATTCACAACAAATGAGGGTCGTCGCAAAACGCTCTTCAAGGTAACGTTCTAATTTAAGGTCGAGATTCTACTCTTGATATGGCCTGTACATAGAAATTAAATCAATTAATAACTTGGGATTCCTGTGGTGAAGTTAAAAAACAACAAAAAAACCATAAGAAATAAGAAATAAATAAAGAAATTAAAGAAATTGCTCATACAGTTTTTCAATTCCGCATTCCCTAACATAATTCTTATGATATATATTTAATTCGAAATTTATAATGTCTTCAATGTTGACTCGATAATGACAGGCTTTTTTTTGAGCGTTTCGGAAAGTTTTCTCATATTTTTCTGGCCTTTTCCTTCCTCGATCTTGTGTGAACATTCATATCTATTTCCATTGACATTAAGGCCCTGTGGAATTTCATTGTTGTGAAGTTTGCATACTCTTTTCTTTACCAAACAAAACAAACAAACAAAACCAAAACAACAAAAATCCGTCTTTTTTCAGTTCCAGGATTTTCCTTCATGTTTTATCCACCGAACCCCACATCCCTCTTGCATTAAGTCGATGGACTTTTTTCCGGATCCAAGCTGCTCTGGCTAACCATTTTCGTTCGTTTCGAGACCTTACGTATAACTGAACTGACTTTCCCGGGGGAGTGGAATCAGGCAGGAAGTTTGACACGTTCTGGATTCAACAGCGGTCCATAAACATCCTTTTTGTAAAAATATTTGTTCTTGTTGTGTAGAACTTTCTGATGCTGAAGTGAAAAAAGGATAGAATACCAGCGTTTAAGAAATTAGTTTCCAAGTTGACGGGGTAATCGATAATTTGATCCGTTCGCCTTCGTTTTTTGATAATTTACTGGCCCGATCGAAAAGTTATTAATAGAAACCACAACACCTCAAGTACGAGAAAGGGAAGGAGGAAACTTAGGAAGGAAGGAGTTGGCATGATGATGATTTATCGTTAAGCCTCAGGCATTTGAGAGTACTGAACCCCATTGGCTAATCGATCGGTCGAAATTATTTGCAAACACAAAGAACTGAAAAACAAGAGAGAGAAAGGAAGAAGGGAACAGTAAAAGAGAGTGACAAGATAGGGGATGCAACGAACGAACCTACCGAAGGTAAAAGTACACGACACAGCACAAACGAACGAAAGAACGGCGGACGTTAACGAACGAGACGAACCTAAGGAACGAACGACTAACAAGACGAACAACGAATAAAAGAAAGAAGAAGGAAGAGTAATTAATCAAATGCCGTAGAGAGGCAAGGAAGTGCCAAAAAAAGTACACAGATGGATTACCTAAGAATCGTCCTCACTGATGTCGTCTCACCCAGACTTTTCTCGGATTCAAATCACCATGGTTTCTTTCTCTTTCTTTCTGTTTCTCCTTTTCGTTCTCCTTATTTTTCTTTTTCTTTCTCTTGCCTGGTCGAATGAAGTAATACACATTTTTCTTATAAAGAAAATCATGACGGTTATATCTTTTGTTATCATCCAACTTGGTGGCCATTTCTTTTGTTATATCGTCCAACATGGTGGCCAGTCTTTTGTTATATCATCACCCTGGGTCATGTCTTTTGTTATATCAATCCAACATGGTGGACATGTCTTATTTTTGTATCATCCAATGGTGGTCATGTCTTTTTTATAAATCATCCAACCGGTGGTCAATGTCATGAAATTACTAGAAACATCGTATTTATTTCTACCTGGTAGTAGGCTTTCTCGAATGTAAGCTATAGACAAGTAAAAACATAAATTTAGAAAAATACAGAAACTCACAGGACTCATTTCCAGAAAGAAATTTTTGTGCAACTTGGATTATAAATATTAAATTTTCATACAGCTCTTACAAGTGCTTTGGATGCTGCAATGTGTGCAACTTGCCTTCCATGACTTCCTCAAACGATGGAAGAAAAAAGGAAATAAAAAACAGTACTTCTTGCTCGGAGCCCTGTACATATTGAAAACAAAGCCGTTTTGATTTCTGGCCCTCAGGTGATATGTGGGGCGAGATGGTTTCGGGTCTTGAAGGCCTTAGTATCGATTTAACAAGGGAAGTCATGCTAGAGTCATAAACTTACTTTGTTTTGGCTGTCCTGTTGATAGCAGGCACCGTAAAAAGATACATTAATCAGTGTCATGTCGTCTTGTCAGTGTCGAAAGATTACTGATTCTGAAGAACGAGTTTGTAATATGTGTTCAGATTGTGTAACCAGCGCGTTCCGCTGCTCGCCTCAATCGCCACATCGAATTTTTTGTTTCAATGAATTTGAAATTCAAGTTGACTATTTTGCATATCGCATTATAACATTGCCACGGTCCTAGTGCTATTTTAGCTGTCTTCCTCCGCTTAACAATAAATTCCTAATAAGATCCCTAAGGGGCTTTCAAAAAGTAAACACACTCCATCGCACGATTTCGCCGCCTATGTCTAATCACTAACGCATGCGCAATACGCAGCTTTCGTTTGAAGTCCAAAAAAAATCGCGTTTGTTTTTGTGCCGATTTGTGTTTCCTATTTGAACTAAAAACTCTACAAAATCTTCTTAATAATATACTTTCCCAGGTCGATCACACAAAAATTCACATCTTGATCGCAAAATGGTAGTTTTTGGAAAAATTTATTTTTAATTCTAAATTTTATAGAAAACACGTCTTTTCAAAGTTTAAGCTAGAGAAAAGTCAGGAGTCAAAATATGGCGAATCATATCGCGGAAAAAGACAGCATTTCTACCGTTTTGAATGAAAAATTAACGTTTTGACATCTTATAGTCAATCATTAAGCTTATTAAACTAGTTACTGTTAAATTAATCTCTAGTTATTTTTTTTTGCGATATTTAGAACTGACATTAATGCAAAGAAAAAACGGGGTTGATTATGATTCCCATGGGTGGACTTTCATTAAAGCTAATAGTTTGTGTTTCCTGCTGATGCTTGAGGAGATTTTTCCCCCCAAACTTATTCTGAGCGTTTCCAAGCACATGAAAACCGCACTCTTGATTTTGCTTGATCATTTGAACGACTCAGTTTTTATGGCATGCTTAATATTCATAACTTTGTGTTGTGATTGTAAGTAGCAGTAGCAGTAAGTTTAGCATAGGCAGTACAGAGCAGTACAGTAGCAGTAGTCAGTAGCAGTAGCAGTAGCAGTACGCATTAGCAGTAGCAGGTAGCAGTGATAGATTGCAGTAGCAGAGCAGTAGCATGATACGTAGCAGTATCAAGCACAGCACAGTAGCCGCAGCAGTATAGCAGGTAGCAGTAGCGTAGCATAGCAGTAAGCGTAGCATTTATAGCATTATGCAGTAGCAGCAGCGAATAGCAGCAGGCAGCAGCAGTAACAGGCAGTAGCAGTGGTATGCAGAAGCAATAATGATGGATGGTTGTGTGGTGGTAGGAGATGGGGCTAAAATCCTAATGATTTTAAAGGAAGGGCCTAACAAAACTTATTCAACATCAAGCAAATAGAAAAAAAAAACGCACTTACGTAGACACCAACGGGTATCGATTGTCCCTACCAGTCCTTTTGCCCCATCCGATTGGTACAGATCGGTGGCCTTCGACATCCACAACGAAATCTGGAGACCGCGTGCCATCAAAAAAAAAACAGCATGTAGTAATGCCGCCCATCCCCCCCCCCACGCCCCGTCCAACTGTGTACATTAGTGATTGTAGCTACTGATTAAACGATGGTTGTCTCAAGATCCACTAACCGCCACCTTCATTGCACTTTAAACTTGTGGCCCGTTTAACCGCCGTTCTACACAAACTTGAATAAGAAAACGTGCATTTGAGATAAACAAATAGCTTTCAAAATTGTACCATACACTAACCAATACACTGACACTATAAACCAGACACTGTTTGCAAAATTATTTTTCCCCGAAGTTCAGGAATTGAAATTACTGAATTACTGTTCCCGTGCTAGCCTCTAGAAACAAGTTAATTTTTAAAAAAATATTGGTAAGCAGGCATTTGTTAAAGTTTGCTTTGCCCATTTTATTTTAATATGGGCACTTCAAAAATTATTTTGCTACTCTACTGTATATTTGGGCAGTCATTTATAGCCATTGGCAGGCCCATTAACAGGCTGCGGCTTGTGTGAGCAAAAATGTTTACTACCCTTAAAAATATGGTGATGATGGGTGCAGGCAGTGGCCTCTCACACTGACAGTATTTAGGGCCTGAGAAGGGTCTTTTTTTGGTGGATGTCTGAAGAACAAATGTTTTTGATGTTCATATTTTCGTCATTTAAGATCATTTTATATCTTTTTCATATACTTTATGGTCCCTAAACGTGATGCCAGTGGCTTTATTGGATTTAAGGGAAGGCTTTTAGATAAAGCATGATGATATTTCAAATGGCTAGGAATGGGAACGCAACCTCAATTAAAGGTACATTGACTAGATGATGCAAAGGATGGGAATGACGTCTGGACTGTGTGTGGATGGATGGATGGATGGCAGGATGGATGGATGGATGGTGTGTGGGTGGGTGTGTGGATGGATGGATGGATGGATGGAGGGTGGGCAGGTGTTGGGTGTGTGTGGTGGTGGGTTTCCTGATGGCGTGGATGGCATGGTGGGCTGTGTATTGTGCATGTATGGATTGATGGCTTGATTATGTCTTGCGTATTGGCCGTGGTTTTATTTGTGGGTGGGTGGATGGATGGATGGTGGATTGGATGGATGGATCAAATGATTGGAATTGAGGGGTGATAAGATTTGTGTACCGTTTGTGGTTTTCAGTTGTCACATTTCAAACAGTACATCATAATTATTAATTTTATTACATTAATATTAATAGACTATTTGTTATGATTAATTATTATCATTTATTAATTCATAATCATAAGTATTAGTTAGTTTCATAGCCACAGGAGGATAGAGTAAAAAGGTTCTCATGAAAAGCATTGGATAGAAGAATGTTGTTCTTTTTCTTAAGCTTCAGATCATGCATTATTATTATAACTCACGAAGAGTTTTACTTAACTTTACTGTTGGGCGTAGGTCAGGTTCTAATACATTATCCGATAGCAGGAAGGCAACGGGCAACACACACCGATCCAACATCGAAAACATCTCTGGGTTAATCACTATGGCAACATAATTTTTAGATGGAGTGAAGATCATTCCTGCGTGGCTTTAAGTCAAGAAAGGGTTGACGAAGCAAAGTAGTAAGGGGAAACCAAACTGCTTTTAGTGACAGTAGCTGGGCGTGAGGCAAA
>NW_028292577.1:4519497-4626587 GCF_029948245.1 Actinia tenebrosa | reverse complement strand
GTATTATGCAACTAACTACTTCTCCTTTTTAAATTCTGTTATATACTCAATACTATTAACGGAATTATGGCACTACTACTCGCTTAAATTCTGTTATATACACAGTTCCTAAATTTCCCAACCATTCCGCTCCAATAACTATGGTCCTATTGACGAAACAGTAAGCAATAGAAAACTTTTTCCGTGTTTCGCCTAGCCTGATAGCAAACAAGAGGGGAGGTTGGAGAATTCGAGACAGTTTGCATAACTGTCGAGAATTCTCCCAACCCCCCTAGTGTTGCTATCAGGCTATGGTAAACACACAGAAAAAAGTTTTCTATTGCTTTATAAAATAAATACTAAGGGAAAACATTACCACTTGCAAGAAAATAAATCTTTATTTGAATTTGATTCTCATATCAAAATATAAATTCTCCATACATCACGAACTTCGATCGTTAGCCAATCACATTTCGTGTAATAAACGCCAAGGAGGCAAAGGTGAAGCGTGAAAGAATCGCTAGCTATTTTAAAACATTTATCATTCTAAAACTTCTTAAAAACTTCTTAAAATCTTAATAAAAGATTTCAGAATTGATTATTTTTACGAAAGTGAACAAAAGTAGATAACTGAGTGTCACTGTGACTGGAATTCTCGGTTTTGACAGCCAGAAAACATGGCTTCGAAGTTGATTGTTTCGTCTTGCCTCGAGAAGATATTTTGTGGAGCTGAAGAGCTATCGCTGGAAAACCTTTGAAGCTAACTACTCGCTTAAATTCTGTTATATACTACATACTATATAACGGAATTTATTCAACTAACTACTGGCTTAAATTCTGTTATACACTACATACTATATAACGGAATTTATGCAACTAACTAACTACTTGCTTAAATTCCGTTATATACGTGATGCTATATGTTGTTGTTGTTTTTTTTTTTTTTTGTTTTTTGTTTTGTTTTTTGTTGTTTTTTTTTTCTGCAAGTATTTTCCTAGATTCTTTCACTGCAGGCATTTTGAATATTTGGTAAAATAAAGCAATTCTAATAAAATACGAAAGGCGTTGAGCGAGAGCAATCATGAGCGAATGCAATGATAATATGTCAGGACTATATTAGCATAAACTTATGAACCGTGAAAAAAGCTGTCCTTGCCTTGTGACTACTGAACTCCAAGTGCCGTTTTAAAAATGTTAGAATGAAACCGATCAATATGAGCCTTTTGCAGGTAATTTTATTTTAAAAATCGTTTGAGCCGTTTATGAGATATCGTGGAAAACACAATACTTTGAAGATTTTGCTAAATCTTTACTTAAAGCGCTCTTCGAAAAGATTCATTCTCAAGGCCAGCAAGGAAATAGTTGACCAAACTTGCACGGTTTAAAAACAAGAGCAATAGCAACATTTTAGGATATTTTGAAGTAATTTTATTCAATGGTAATTTTTTAAACCGAGTGTGCAAATAAACGCGCGATAAACAAAAAGTTAAGTATGGTGATCGCAAATCTGTATCAAAATTCTTACATGCATATTCAACCATCCGCAAATACGCGGATCAAGCAAACAATTCAATACTATTTTTTTAAAAGAGGTTTCAAGGGAAAGATGAAATTTCGTAATGAGCGTTGTTGCGTTTACGATTTTTTTTTTGCCTATATATTTTTTCCATGTTTTGTCCAAAGTTTTTTAATTGCTTTTGAGATATTGGAGGATAAGCAGCTTGCTCAAAGTTACGGAAATCACGAACGACAAAATATTTTGAAAAAAGTTTACATTCAGTTCTCATACTCATGAATATTTAATGAGGAGAAAACAAAGCAGATCACTACTGTGACGGTGGTTTGGAATTGTGTTCTTAATTTGCATTAAATTTCGTAAACTTTTTCTTTGATTTTCTCCAAGAAATATTCATTAGTTTGAGAAGTAATATCAAACACTTGAGAGAGTTCTTCCTCGGCTGCGCCTCGTTTTTTCAACTCACTTTTCGGTGTTTGGAAATCGGAAGAAGAACTCTCTCGCGTGTTTGAAATATTACTTAAACGTTAACTTGACAAGAGCAACTGATACAAAATAAAAAATGATGCAAATTGCAATGGAAAATACAAAATAACAATTTTTTTTTTTTTTTTCATATCTGTCAACAACACAAATTTAATCTCATTCGTATAATCATACACTAGCTGGAAAAGCTCAATAAATGGTGAATATTTGGTGTAATTTTATATGTTATTCAATATTTAAATTGCTTATCTATAGAAATATGTATATGTACTATTGAATGAAAGTCTTCTTTGTTTTGCCGACTGGACCCCGCGATAGGAGGCAAACAAAGCTGCTTTTTCTTGAACGAAAAACATACAACAGTTGATTAGAAACAACCGAATTGGTGGCAATATGCCCTCCGTTTTTTATTTCATTCATTCATTAACATTTTACTTATCAAAACATTCGAATGACGCATGAAATTCATGCGCAGAAAAATGTGTGCAAACAATGCCCATGATCCGCCTTAAGCAAGGTGCTCCGCGCGGGAGCTCCACTACTTTATCGTCATGATAAACATATTCGCAAGAGAATTTTATAGCTCGCTTTAAGATCGAAATGCTTCATTTAAAAAAGTTAAAACAGGCTAATCCTTGCTCAAGAACTCTCATAGATATTTTTTTAATAACTCTCCATTATCTTTTTGAAGCAAATTCAAGGAGAACATGACGCTTCGAACGGCAAAGATTAATGAGACCTGGAATGTGCTTAGTATAAAGTACTCTGCTTCTTCAGATCAGATGGAATCTTAAGATAAATATTGTTATGTACTGTCCCTTTTTAGTAGAATTAAAATCCAAAAGTCTATAAGAATATTTTATATATCGTCAAGTGCAAGTAAATAACAAGTCATGTTGAATAAATTGGATTTTATATATACATGTACTGCGTTTTAGGCCCCGTCCATACGTACCGGAAATTTTGTATCCGCAATTTTTTGGGGGGGAATACGAGTTGCGTCCACACGTGTCCGGAAAATTTTGTATCCGTATCCGGAAATTTTCGAAAACGGTCTCCAGAGTGGAAATTTTCGAATACGCTCCGAATACGGATACGTGTGGATGATCGTATCAGCAAATTTTTGAATACGCTGACGTAAACACGATTTTGCGCATGCTCAATAAGAAAACTATCCGTCAAAGGAACTAGGCACTAGCGTGCATCAGGGCGGATCAAGAAATTTCCGGATACGTGTGGACAGTGAAAACGATTCGAATACGCTGCGTGTGGACGCAAATATTTTCGTATCCGCAAAAAAATTTGCGGATACAAAAATTTCCGGATACAAAAATTACGGTAATAGCTACTTAGCTACAACAGCGTTACTGATGATCTTGTAATAGGGATGCTGACATCATTCTTCTTGGGTGTATTGTCATTTGCAAGCGAACTGTGAAATAATGAAAGTGAGGCTCTTCAAAGACCTAACGCTGGACGCAGGAACTACTGGCTCACAATTATGGCGGCGGGCGGAAATAAAAAAATAGTGTAGCCAACAGAATTCGACAAGAATCAATTCATATAATAATACGTTAATACCGTTAAATGTAAATTTTTATATTTTGTTTCGAATCAATTCATTTTTTTTAGCTATTTGTTTTGAAATCAGTTTATTTTTTAAGCTTTTAGGGATCAAAATGGGGGTTGGAAACTTGAAACGCTTTTCAAATGAAAACAAGGCGTCATGCTATGTTATTATTACTATATTATTATCATAAGATGAAGTTAATATTGAAGCTGTTGCCTTATGTTTTTATTAGAGTGCAAATAATATACCCGTGAAATAGATAGCTAACTAATTACTAACTTTGTGCTATTGGTTGCCTTAGGCCCCGTCCACATATTGCCGGATAAATTTGAATCCTAATTTTTATATATTCGGTTAGGCCTACCGTCCACACTAGTCCGGGCGAATCCGGAACAATTCTTCACCGAAAACGATTTTTCTTTCGAATACGGTCTCCAGAGTGGAACAATTTGAAAACGCCGGCTAGCCGTATTAGTGTGGACGGAGAACATTTCGCATCAGAACACAGGTAGCCCAAGCTTGGTTTCTGTGGTGTCATGTTATAAGAAAATGTATGGGGATTCAAAAATTTCAATAAAATCATTGAAACGTGAAATAAAGCCTCGAAATTTTACCCGATCATTGAGAAATAGCACTTCTTTAGTTCGCTCTGTGTGGTTATTTTTTGAATCTAGCCCGTTTTAAGGATTTTTTTCTCCACCAGTAAGAAATAAGAGAAGGTTGGAGACTCGGGATCCCAAAAGCCCCAAAAGCGAACCATCACGAGTCTTTGAAACCTCGTACGTCTTCGAATTTTCTTTCCAGCGCCAAATTTTAGTCATAACCCTTCTCTCACATTCCTATAGAACCGAGAAAGTCGCATTAGAGATTAGTCTTCGTGTCTTTAAGCCATGAAATTTGCCTGTATTCACATACTACCTGGCTTGTTCTGACCCGTACTTGGAGCTCACTGTACACCAATTTAACGCATTTCCTTCGGCAACCGACCCGAGTATACGACGGAAGTCTTCGCATCGTAAATGCGGATTTGGATATAGTCTTTCTTCGAAATTATTAGTTAAATATTTTTGTATCTTAGGCCGTTCAAAAATACACTCACCATAAAATCCCGAGGGTATAAAGTTGACACGCTGGAAATAATAGTAAAAGTCCATGAAAATATTCCTCGCGTAATATATATATATATATATATATACCGGACCCTCAGTATACCGGAATTCTCTCTAAACCGGACAAAAGTTTTGGTCCGGAAATTTTTCCCATATATCTTTTGTGAAATAAACCTCAGTAAACCGGAACCTCTCTATTCCGGAAACCGGACGAAAATTTCGGTACCAAACGCTATTTAAACAATAGAATTCAACCCCACTAGTCCGGAAGAACGTACACTTGTTTCGGAACTACCGTCACTAGCGTATTTGCGGGTGTGTAAATTGAGTCTACAGGGACAGCTTCTAAACTCACAAAATCATCGAACATTTTCTTTAAATAGTAAATCTTGTTCACAAATAGACATATAAAGGCTAATTAATTGTTTTCAATATATAAATGTTCAAACAGAATGCATAAGGAAGGTTTAATAGTGTTGAGAAATACTAAAGATCGAATGGTTCGCGAAGTTGCGGCCGCCATGTTTTTTCATGTCACATGGCTTTGGGGTCATTCCCAGTCCATTTTACCGGGGATTTTGTTCAGATCGTATTCAGAATGTTTCTTCTTGGCGTTCTTTTGAAATAAAAGTAAGAAATATGCTTAGTTTTTGATCTTAATGTTGATATTTTTACTTGAACTTTCGTTTACGTGTTTGTTTATACTGACGCCAAACGATTAGACACAAACATATTTTCAATAGGTGTGATATCGCACCAATTCAAATCAAAAACAAAAGTAAGTTGCAAAAACCTCAGTATACCGGAAACCCCGCTAAACCGGAAATTTTTATCGGTCCCAGCACTGTCCGGTATAGAGGGGTTTTACTGTAGTACTATCAATTATTTCTAATCTATATAATCTATCAGAATACGAAGATTTCTTTCTTTCACTCCTACTGACAAACTGATACATGCTTTTATAACATCGAAAATTGACAATTGTAACTCTCTTTTGTTTGGTCTTCCTAAATGTTCTATTGACAAGGTCCAATCTATTCAGAATGCTGCTGCCCGACTGCTAACTCTCTCCAGAAAACACTACCATATCACTCCAAATTTAAAGAATCTTCACTGGCTACCTGTATCAGAACGTATAAAATACAAGATCCTATTACTCACTTTTAAAGCTCTTCACAATCAGTCTCCAAACTACATAAAGAGTATGGTATGTGGACCGCGTGGCACTAATGAAATAGTAGAAGATAATATAGGTAAGTTGTAGTGCTTGGGAACGAGGTTATTCCGGGCGAAAGCCCTTGGAATTAAATTCGGAAAAATTAATTTCCGACCTCGCTGGGATTCGAACCCACGACCTTCGGAATTGTACTACCGATGCTCTACCAGCTGAGCTAGAGGTCAACACTTACTTACACTATACCGGACCCTCAGTATACCGGAATTCTCTCTAAACCGGACAAAAGTTTTGGTCCGGAAATTTTTCCCATATATCTTTTGTAAAATAAACCTCAGTAAACCGGAACCTCTCTATTCCGGAAACCGGACGAAAATTTCGGTACCAAACGTTATTTAACAATAGAATTCAACCCCGCTAGTTCCTTATCCCCGCTAAGTGTTGAGCTAGAGGTTAGCATCGGTAGTACAATTCCGAAGGTCGTGGGTTCGATTCCCAGCGAGGTCGGAAATTAATTTTTCCGAATTTAATTCCAAGGGCTTTCGCCCGGAATAACCTCGTTCCCAAGCACTACAACTTACCTATATTATCTTCTACTATTTCATTAGTGCCACGCGGTCCACATACCCTACTCTTTGCATCATAATTACCGCGACCTTTCATCTATTTCACCCCGGCCTGCTCTCAGTCTGACCTCTAGCTCAGCTGGTAGAGCATCGGTAGTACAATTCCGAAGGTCGTGGGTTCGAATCCCAGCGAGGTCGGAAATTAATTTTTCCGAATTTAATTCCAAGGGCTTTCGCCCGGAATAACCTCGTTCCCAAGCACTACAACTTACCTATATTATCTTCTACATAAAGAGTATGATTACTTCCTACAAACCTTCAAGACTTCTCCGTTATTCAAACTCTCTTCTCTTAAAAATACAATTTACAATCTAAAAACTTATGGTGGACGATCCTTCTCTTTTGCTGCACCTGAACTCTGGAACTCTCTACCTCTATCTTTACGATCCTGTCAAACTGTCCTTGAATTCAAGTCGCAACTTAAAATTCATCTGTTTAAAAACTATTTTCATTTTTAGTTATCATTAGTTTTTGATTATCATTGTTATTATTATAGCGCATAGAGCATTTATTTGGATATGCGCTATATAAATGCACTATTATTATATCTTTTTAGCGCCTTTCTAATTTCGTTTTTTTACATAAAGTGTAATGACCTATGGTTGATTGAAATATTTTTCCACCCCCCCCCCCCCTTGAAAAATCCTGTATCCGCCCCTGTTGGAATAAAACAAGTTAATAGTTCATAATTTCAATTGATATTGAAATTTCTCGTGAGAGAAAACAGTAAACTATGTTGTTTTACAACCCACAGCTATTAATTTTTCTATTTTTCATGGGCTAAATATATTGATATCGTAAAATCATTGAAAAAATAGACCTATAGAGCCCGCCGTTGGATTGCTTTTTACTTGTACACATTAATATTCAGTAAGTGTTTATTAGTAAAATACAACAATCTTTGGATCATTTGAAATATCTTTTATTTTTTTATTGTATTTGACAGTCCATACTACCACGCTGAACAGTAACAAAACGTATAACAATTTGTTGTCCTCAAAGACGTTTGGCTCGAAGATGCTGTACTGCTATCGAAAGCAAAAGGCGAACAAACAGTATTAGGCAAATAGTTTAGAGATATATGCTCTTGATCTGGGATTGCATGGCTTTCAAAAGCATTTAGATACATCTTGTCACCTTCGATTAGTATGTTATCTATAGTAGAACAACTCCATTCATGAATAGGACAGAATTGCGCACATGAAAGTGCCGAAAAACTCGTAAATGAACATTGCCTCCCCCCAATAATGTAACTGAACTGTTCATGACCTTGATGAATAGTTCCACGAATATATAGAACCGCACTGTTCGTAGAACTGTGGAAGTTTACCTCAAACTCCACGCTGGTCGAACGAAGGAAGACCATGAGGCTGCGCAGTGGTCATCTGTGCATAATGTAATAAAACAGACCGCTGCCCAAGTGTGTTGGGTGCGCATGTTTCTGAACTGATGACGTAAAATGAGATTTTTTTCTACCTAACGTGTCCAGTACCTCTCGTTCGTGTATAAACAGGATACCCGCAAAAATTAGTGTTGCTCCTCGCTTCGCTCGCAGCAGTAATGGCTAAGGGTGGTGCGGGTAATATGAAAGTTTGACTAAAAACATACTTCTTGGGGCGAACCTTGGCATGGTAGGTGATGAGCAGCAGATATATGAATATTTTAGCTTTTGCGTCTTTAATTTTTGTTTGTTTTTAGAAAAAATGGCTAAAAGTGGTTCCTAATTTTTACATTCTTCAGGGACAGATGGCAAAGAAAGGCTTAGACTGGAAAGGTCAAATACAATACCTCGATTGGGACGATGATAATATTAGGCTGAGCCAATGCAAACTCCGGGATCGGGAATGGCAACCAAAGCTGAAGCATCAGTATATTGTTCTGGAAACAAAGAACTGGAGGTGGGCGAGCGAAAAAGACGGAGAGGGAATCGTATTTTAAGGAGGAAGCATGGTCGAGTGGTCGTAGCTTCGGTCTCGCAATCCGGTGGTGCCGGGTTCGAGTCCCGATGTGGCCACTACCTGAGACTGTATTTGTCCTGATTCCTGATTAGTTCAAATTCAGTTTCTCGACCATGCTTGTTAATAGCCAACTGGTATGCCTCCTTGCCAGTTGGGATTCTTAACACGCTTTATGTTCATTTAATCTTTCATTTCAGTTTATTAATCGTAGGAGGGCCATAATGGAAACTACTGGGCCATCAGTAATGTTTGTCACCCTCGTTAAATAAAGTCTATTTATTTATTTTTATTTATTATTTATTTGTATTTCAAAGAAGAAAAAGATTGGAAGACGATCAAGGGTATATACATTATGGTATATCCATACCCAATTACCCAACCTCGAGAAGTTCATCCTGGACAGGTAGTGGAAATTCCATCGATAGGGATGATAATATGATAACACATGAATTCTCGAATGAAAAAGTGCTCACTATTAGGCTGTACAAATGCAAACTATGGGAATGGCAAATTACTCAGTTTTATTTGAACCATCAGTTTGTTGTTCTGGAAACAGAGAACTGGTGGTGGGCGATCGAAAAAGACGGAGAGGGAATCGTACTTCAAAGAAGTAAAAGATTAGAAGACGTTGAAGGGCACAGAACTGATGGTACACCCAGACCCGAACCATTAATGCAAATGCATTTTCATGACGTTCGAGAAAAGGACTTAACGATGACAAGAATACTGGACTACGTTGCTTTTACAAAATTACATCTCCCCTATCACTTTTTATTTGCAAACTGCAAACGTTTTGCTGCGGAGCTTTATAATGCGATAATTAAGTATTAGGACTTCTCCCATGCAGTACCATACTCTTATGAAACGCAACGGAACTGTAAGGTCATATTCAAGTAAAGTCGCTAGAGGTTAATTGTGAGTTTGCTGAAGATGTATACACCTATTTCAAAAGACGTTGTCGGTTGGATATCTGAAATCAGAAATCTGAGACCGACTGGAAATGTGGGGGACTGAGTGTTTTCTCGTTCAAAATTCAATATACATTTACCCAGATCGTTTGCCAGCACAGGTCATCGCTCAAAGTTAGTATATCAAGATATTAACTTTTTGCGAACTACTAATTAAAACCACAAACAATTTACAGCTTACAACCCACAATTCCTTTCGGTCTCAGATTTCAGATTTCCGACCGACAACGTTTTTTGAAATAGGCGTATATCCTAATCGCTATTTTAGTATATTAGAAATTGTTGTATTGTTCCTTAAACCATTGTAACGAACCATAATTTCTTAATACTCTTAAAATACGTTAATATTAATATTTATCTAAAATATTTAATATTAACTTTTAATCAATTAGTAGTAGGTTTAGTTTAGTCACGTTAACGTTAACGTTTGTATTTGATTACAAACATTTTAGAATCACTCCACCCTAAGGGTACTCTTGTATCCTGCTGCATCGAAAACATTTAGATTTTCCTTCTTATGTTGTTTAGCGGGTAATTTAGGGATAATAACACTATATTTAATATTCTTGTTCTATCATATTGTAGACCCCTGGCATGCAGACTACCTGTATGAGTCCAGTCATATAGCCTGGTCAAGCTAAGCGAGTACTGCTCAGTGTACACCTGATTCTAATTGTAGTTTTATCTTCTCTTCGTGACATTCGATGGCGAGTGTTCTCGAAGGGGGGAATAATATGTAGAAGGGAAAAATATAATCAAGGGAAAATGTTAGGGAAAAACATCCTAGAAATAGAAAATTATCTGCTAAACCTTCTGTAAATAAGGAATGTAAGGAAATCTCTTTATTTTAATGACATGTCAATAGACAACTTGTCATTGACCAATGGCGAGTCATTCACAATAACTTGTTCATTAACTCCAGGGTCAAGGATGTTTGTTCATTGACATGGCCTTACACTTCTAATTGGGAAGTACGTTTTGTAGTAAACAACAGCTGCAAATCTACTGTACGTTTCCAGTGAAAATGGGTTTTGATCATGTACAACTTTGTACATGCGTACTGGAAAAGAGCAGGGTTGTTTACTGTACAAACAACTACTTCCTAAGCCTTTTTCTGTTCACTTTTTCAGAATGATCTTTCTTATAACTTTAGGATATCTTTAGTGCAATCTGCTCTGTACTAGTTAAGTTAGCGAACGCCACCGACAGATTTTCAGGGTCAGCTCTTAGAACTGAGTGCTCGTACTTTTTCCTAAAGTCAACACCTGTCTCAAGCTCTTACGTCATACTTGACCTAACTGGTGTAATCTAGTTTGACCTAGTATAACCGGTTGTGAGGTATTGCGTAAGCTTAGTCCTTAAATACGAGCTTACTCAGAGTTCAGTTCAGTGAGAGTGAGTGAGAGCTGATAGCACAGTGCACAACGAAGTAGCAGCTAGTCAAGAGCCATAACCAGAGTTCAGATGAGATCATTGTAAAGTACTACAAGCAACAGAAAATAAACCAGAAGGAAGCAACTGAAGAACGACCCGAATCTTTGTGTCCGTTGGGAAAGTATTACTCCCTCACTTCTACTTCGTGACACTATTGATGGTTTTCACGGCGGTGTCACAGGGATTTGTGTTCCCCCGAGTTATGTGTTCCCCCGAACACTGAGCACTAGTGTTTTGTGTTCCCCCCTCCCCTCCCTATGAAACATCTTTTGACACGATTCTCTCCCCCAGGTCAAGGATGCTCTATAAATGATTGGTTTTCGGTTTACAAACCGGCTAAATCTTAGAATTTTCTTTAAATCTAAATTCAACGAAATTCTTTAAGGTGGCTCGACTGGGTTTTGTTTGTGGCGTACCTTCGAAGTTTCAAGGGGAAATGCGTCGCTGTCAATAAGTTAATTTCAAATAAATTATTATGACATGTTTAGAGATAGATTCAAGTTTTACATGATATACAATTTATCATGATCGGAGTTACCATAGCAATACAGTGACGTCATGTCATTTTTTTATACATTCCATTTTTGGCGAAATCAGACGTTTGTATTAAAAATTGTTTAACAGAACTTAAAGTTCATATGTTTGTCTTCAAGTTAACGAAGTTTCGAAGATTTGTATGGAAGCGTTTCGAAATAATTGCCGTCGGAACTTTTGGGCAACAAAAATGTAAACAATCCAAAGCAATTAGTTCATGTGACCGAAACCTTTCCTTTCTGGACATGGGAAAAGCTTTTTTTGGGGTCATAGCGTTGTGTTACTATTCCACTAGTCCTTCTGAGAAATGGAAAGAAATCGCGTTATTCGATTTCGAGAAATATGATTTCAAGCCTAGTTAGTAAAGTTGTGCCTTTTGATATCTTGTCAAAAATTTCACTTGTCTTTACTAAAAACAGTCAAACTCAATAATCCAATGATGAATTTTTTTTTAACTTCCAAGTCAGTTACTTTAGATAACGCATTTATATACCCTAAAGTTTCAAGTTCATTGAAATAATTTAAAACCGTCAAATAATATTCTCAATTCCATAAACATTTGTATCCTAATTCTAAATATGCAACCGCTTTCTTCACTCGCACTTTGTTTATATCGTTACGCCTTTCTATTGTCCAGAATATTTCCAAAGTCGTGCATTCCAACACCTCACGCTTCACATTCGAAGCCTGATTGCTTTCCGAAACCCTTCCGACTATGATGATTTGTGATTGCAATTTCATATATACTTGATACTATACCATTCTAAAGACAAAAAAAATATTTTACTAAATAAAGTTTAACTGACGAGAGTACTAGATAGTCGTGTGACAAGTCCTTTGTTATTTGCTAGCTCATAGAAATTGCAATCACAAATTCGAAACTTCGTTAACTTGAAGACAAACATATGAACTTTAAGTTCTGTTAAACAATTTTTAATACAAACGTCTGATTTCGCCAAAAATGGAACGTATAAAAAAATGACATGACGTCACTGTATTGCTATGGTAACTCCGATCATGATAATTTGTATATCATGTAAAACTTGAATCTATCTCTAGACATGTCATAATAATTTATTTGAAATTAACTTATTGGCAGCGACGCATTTCCCCTTGAAACTTCGAAGGTACGCCACAAACAAAACCCAGTCGAGCCACCTTAAATCTAAATTCAACGAAATTCTTTAAATCTAAATTCAATAAATTATGGAAGCTTCACAGTACGATAATGTTTTTAACTATTTATCCCGAAAGGAAAATCCTCCTGATTTTGTGAATAAAGAAAAATATGTTTTACGGAGAATGTACAAGAAAATCTCGCTCGAACGGAAACTCACCAGCATCGTGTACTATGTTACGTAGAAGGAGTGGAAAAGAGAGCGGTAATCAGAGGAAGTGAAGAGAAGCAAAGGGTCTTTGAGGAGAGTCATTCATCTGTTTTCGCCGGTCATGTAGGGCTAGATAATACAGCAAAGAAATTTTGCATATCGGTATTTTCATGTATTTTGCCACGAGATCAAGAAAAGAACTCGCTTGATTTATTAAATTCGGTAAATAAAATTTTATCTCCTAAAATACCAACGGCAGTAGAGGATCACGCGGTTATAAAATGTACGATAAAGATGTACGATAAAGATGTACGATAGAGATAATCCATTTCCTTTTCGTTTTCAGAGTAATAGTTATCTTTTTAAAGTTAAAACATGTCCTTGACCTGGGGGAGAGAATCGTGTCAAAAGATGTTTCATAGGGAGGGGAGGGGGGAACACAAAACACTAGTGCCCAGTGTTCGGGGGAACACATAACTCGGGGGAACACAAATCCCTGTGACAGCGGCCATGTTGGAGGAACTTAACAAAAGAATTGTCAATGAATTCTTTTGTTATATCCTCCGACATAGCCGCCGTGTCTTTTGTTATTTGATTCTCTTGGGAATGGTTGAATACCATCAATAGGGGCAGTTGCCACGCTTTTCCAGTAAGTTAGTCGAGAGCTCTGTACTGACGCGATCGCTTCTTATACGGCTTGTTTGTGAGGTATGAGTACACGAAAACTGTTTTGAGTTAAGAAAATTTCATGAGCCCGACATTTTCGTCTCTCGTGAAACAGCTCTGTCAACTGTTGCGAGATCTTTGTACTGAATATCATTAAAGAGCTTAGTAATAGAAAATAGCTGTACATTTTTTGCTATGAAAAGACAAATAAAAACAAATAACATTCATCAGTTCAAATACCGCGCATTTTTAATAAAAAAATCGACTCCTATTCAGTACATATGGGGTAACATAATAGTAAATCACTCAATTAAACATTTTTTGTTCCTCTGAACATCTTTTCAATGGTAGGAAGAAAGGAACTCATAAATTTTGCCTTTTTGATTAATCGATTGTTTACAAGAACAATTCTGAAAACCTCCCCAATGTAAAACTAAGCTAGTTATCGGCCTTAACCTCGGGGTTATGTGATATGTTCACCTCGGGCCGCAGGTAGCCCAGGCTTACCGTTAGTGTTGAATAACTGAATCGATCGAGAGACAGACAGAGAGACAAAGATTGTATGGGTATTATATGGGTATTTTTGAATCCTTATTTTTACGCTTTAAAATAATTAAAATCAAATAAAACTCCCACCGTATGTTGTTGATATATTGAACAGCCCCATGGTTTATTTACAGCTCATTTCGTCGGCCGTTTTTTCTGAGTCGTTTCCTCACCTTCTCCTCTTTAGTGTGTGGTGGGGAAGCGTCATCTAAACCCGAACGAAATGAGCTGTAATTAAACCATGGGGCTACCTGTGCTAACCTGGGCTACCTGTGCTCGGGCTTTGCCCTCGGTGAATATGTGACATAAGCCCTCGCTTCAGGCCGATAACCCTCACTTGTGTTCACTGCTATTATTTTGGTGTGTAATTGTTGTAAGGTTGAATTTAATAAATGTTGAGTTCCAATTTTTAATGTTTCTTGAGTTCAAAATTTTGTAGACTGAACACCCTTACAATGTAAAATAGTACTAAATCTGATTAGTACTAAATGATACAGCTCGGCGACCGTTACGGCGCGGTTGGCCTGGAATCTAGCCAAAACCCTCCCAACGGGCCCCCTCATGGTTTGGGAATTGGAAGTCACGACAAATACTCGGCTACCCAGGGTAAGGGAATATTTGCAAGAATCTCTTGTCAACTCCGACCAATCACATTGCGAACTGATGTCAACATATTTTAATAGGCTAAGTTAGCGCGGGATTTCCACCTTGGCGATATTTCTCACGTGTAGCTTGTCAAAATCTGTTGACATCAGTTTGCAATGTGATTGGCCGAGCTGCACAAAGTTTGACTGCCGCGGGTTCTAAGCGTTCAAAACGGCTGTTAATTTTGGAAATCTCGCTGGATTTATTCCTCGAGGGGATCATTTTAATGTGATATTTTTGGATTAACGTGAAGGGCAACTATCAGGCTTTCGTGTTGTGGAGTATCGAAGCAAGGGGACGCGTTTTAGTCTGCGAATCGATGGATTTTCGAGAGCGGCTCGGTCCGTTGGCCTAATGGAGGTCTCCTTCCTTTCCTTCTTCTTAGTAGTGAGGGGAGAACTCAGCTAAAATCCACCAAATCGTCCTGAAATCGCTACTGGACAACAATAAAAACACAAGGAATACCACATGAGGGTTTGGATTTATTTTCTTTATTTTTCACAGAGTTATAAGCTAAAGAGTAATTTCCCATACACTGCCTTATAAATCGTCTTGTTATATATGAGATTGAGCTTCCTGTGACTACAGGAGCAGTAAGTAAAGAAAGTAGTTCATGTAATGTCGTAGACAAACCACAAAACAACAGTTTGGCAACGTTTAATTCTGCCACAAGCTCTGTTGACAGTAGGCATGGCCAACAAGCATTGTCGCTGTTTTCTGGTGCCGTTATTCATGGCGGTCAGTTTAGCATTAAGATTAACAGTCTTAATGAGTCGCCAACATTATCTCAAGAGGTTGAAAGTCCCACGGCAAAAAGATACAAAAGAATAAAAGTGCTGAGTGATTCTGACTCAGACTAGTTAGGACTCTTACGTGTGTACTGCTCGTTTTCAGTGCTTTTGCAAGTCTAGTGATCCCATATCTTAGCATGATTGACTTAGTTTATTTTTCGTGTATTAGTCATTAGGTTATTTTTTGATTGGTTTTCACTTTAATATTGAACAAGTACACAATTCTGATCTAATTATACTTATATTTACAAGTTTATCACACTATTAGAAAGAGACATTTCTATTTCAGTTAACCAATTGTTCGAGGTTCAATAAATTTTTCTCTCAACTCCAAGTTCAAAAAATTTTTACTTGTAATACAGTCTCAGTTCGTCTCAGTACTTATAAAATAAATAAATTCACTCGCTCGAAGACTCGCTCGTTCGTTTGATTCTTCACAGCTCGTGAATAAAAACCGTACGCGCTCACTAACCATGAAGTAATCTCTATGTATTGATTATTTAATTAGTATTATTTTGCACTCTTTAGTTAGGCTTGTACAATGAGACTCGATCACAACGACCTAATTAATATAAGTAGTTCAGGTTTCGATCTTACCTTTTAAAATATATTCAGTCATAGGAAAACTTTCAAGCATCCCACGTCAAACGTCCCACGTTCGAATAATAAAAAAAAACTGTTTATTCAGTACCATACTTCGGGAGTAATCGGAAAGCAGCCAAGCGAGATGAGACCGTGCATGGTGCGAAAGAATTTGATGTTATGATCATTAGCAAACAACAGAATTCCCAGAGCATCAAATCGTTGGGAAACGATCAATGTTTTCTGTATTTCTCGTTCGCTTTAGATCGCTTTAAATGAGTTCAATAGTCTTGCAATTTTGTGTAATATTAGTTTAAGTTCTAATTTGCATCATCCCGTAGTTTTGAGTAAAATTATCAACGAATTTTAGAATAATGGAAGATTTAGAATCTAGTAAGATTGACTAGAAACCTGCGATGAAAAGTGCGCATCAAATGTTTACCCCGTCTTCTGCATTATACGTTTTCACAAAATCGCATAAGTCGATTACCTTCAAAATGTTCCTTTTAAAACTAGATACAGAGTAAAACTTAATGAGCAATGACTTTTGTGAATATATAGCTCTGAAATATCAATTTCGGCCGTATGAAATCCATTGTTTGGTTTTGAAGTAGATTAGTGCACTACATTTAAATTATCTCAAATATCTCATAATTAGCAGATTAGCGTGTTATGACGTCCGATCTCATTAAAAACTGCATCAAACATCAATTCAATCTTTATGTGACTTATGTGCAAAAAAGATTTGCAATCGGATAAAACACGTTTATGCACCAGCGTTTCAAACGCGGAAGGTAGCGGTCAAGCGTGAGGGAGTCCAGCCACCTTAAATTTTCAGTAGTTACTGAATAAGACATTCTCTTTCGATTTCGGTTTGCTCGTAGCAAAGTGTTTTTTAATTAGGTCGTTGTGATCGAGTCTCATTGTATTAGTGTGTCTGGTTTTGGATCGTTGTGGCTGGTTTTGGATCGTTGTGTCGCTGATTTTGGATCGTTGTGGCTGGTTTTGGATCGTTGTGCGCTGATTTTGGATCGTTGTGGCTGGTTTTGGATCGTTGTGTCGCTGATTTTGGATCGTTGAGCGCTGATTTTGGATCGTTGTGACTGGTTTTGGATCGTTGTGTCGCTGATTTTGGATCGTTGTGGCTGGTTTTGGATCGTTGTGTCGCTGATTTTGGATCGTTGAGCGCTGATTTTGGATCGTTGTGTGGCTGGTGTTGGGTCGTTGTGGCTCATTGTGGCCTCTTGTGGCTCGTTATGGCTCCTTGTGACTCCTTGTGGCTCGTTCCGGGTTGTAGTAACTACGCCTATCTATGGCAAGCCGTTACTGCCAAAAGGGATCGAGATTTTTTTAAGGGGGGTTGAAATTTTTTTCTTTGTCCAGATTAACTTTTTAGCGATCGAAATATATATATACACTGTTCAATTTTTTTATTCCAGCCTCAGTTGCTGCTAGCGAGTTTTTCTGCTTATTCTCGCTAGCGAGTTTTATCGAGGTGGAAATTCTCGCTAGCGAGTTTTTGAACCGAATTCTCGCTAGCGAGTTTTATCGAGGTGGAAATTCTCGCTAGCGAGTTTTATCGAGAAGATTTGCTACACAGGAAGCCCAATAATAAGTTCACTGATGACATTTCATGATTCATTTCGTTAAGCACATGGTTCTGTAATTCAAAAAAATCCTTCTTTGCTTTCTTCGCCTATTTCTTACGTGTTTTACCCTGCTGTTTTTGTTGGCTATGAATCCAACTGTGCGTAAATTGCTGGAAAATATTGCGAAACTAAGCGAGGAGCTACAAAAACCAACTTCGGGTTCACAAGCTGTTCAAGAACGGGAGGTTTCTCAAGCGTTCGGGAGGTCATCTTCACAATCTACTTCATCGCCATCATCGCAAACTAGCAATGCCGCGGCTTCGAGTTCTTTGGCTCAGGGATCCACTTTATTGGCGAGTTCCAGTCAAACCCAGAGATTTAGGCTTGGCTATAACTTTATGAGAAATAAAGGCGGTTCAAAATCAAGACAAAAACATAAAGTCCAAGCAAAGAAGGTGTTTTTGAAAGATGTTGTGTTACTTGGGGGGCCAAAAGATAGTGTAGTACCACGGCAAGGCACCAAAGTTCTCTTGATGGAAAACAAACACATAGTTTCAAGTGTGGAGTTTGACAAGAACTGGGATCATTCGACTGTTGTGGATAAGGTTAAAGGCTTGTTTCCCGACAAGCTTGGTGAATTTGATGAGGTAGAGTTATTGATGCCTGTTCATCACAAGCTTATGGTGCCTCAACTTTCTCCTGGTCAAACTTTAAGTGCCCAGCTAATTCAAAAAGTTTTTAAAGACAAGCCCATCTATGTAAGACCTCCGAAGGAATTACTGGAGATTTACGAAGAACCCCCAAGTAAGAAGAAGTACGAGGAAATTGAGGTAAAGTTAAGCTTAATTTAAAGCCATGAAAAGTCATAGAAAAAGGAATTTGTATTTCTGCTTTATTCTTGAGTTCAACATGGCCATCGATGTGAAAAAGCATCTTTATATTAGTAATGGAGAAAAATTCAGCGTTCTAACGCAAATAAAAAGGAGTGGATTTAGCAAAAGCCATGCACAAATATTTTTAGCTGAAAATATTGGTGTATAATACCTAACTTTCTTGATAGGGGGAGGGGTGGGCTCACATAAACTCTGCCCTTGCCAAAATGATTTTTTTCACTTCCCTCTGCACTTAATTACAATTATCTAATGTTTTTTGCCATTTTTGATTACCAGATTCACAGTAGTGGCGATGAAAAAAATGATGATAAAAAAAGTGATGATGAATTTAAGTACTCTGCATTTCAAGGTGTCCTTAATAATTACTGTATTCCATTAGCCATTGTTACTCCTCATAATTGCAATGCATACAAATTTCCCTCTGCAGCTCATGTAGAAAACGAAAATATTTATTATACTTCAACCTTAGCGGTTGCAATCAGTGTGTTTTTAATAAACCTACCTATCTATATATCCATCCATCTATCTATCTATCAATTTATCAAAACCAATTGCAAAGTAATGTTTCTTTCTTCAGATCAAGCTGAATCAGCAAGGCCTATAAGTGAATCTATTGCAGCAAGTGGTACTGTAATTATTTCAAATTTTACTCAAATATCATTCCAGAACCCTTTGAAATAAGTTTAAGTGCAATCCGTTATTTACTTCAGTTGAGATATCCTTGACCAATATTAGGGTTAGTTTATATTTTCCTCAGAACAATCTGGATTGGCTGTTGAGGAATTAAGAAATGTAACTGGTAATGTAACCATTCATGTTAATCCATTTAAATTCATAATGTTAACGCCAGGAATGGTTTCTAATCAGGTTAGACCCTTAGCTAAATAAGTATGAAATGTAATGATCAGTGCTTGCATTGAGAATTTTTGTTAATATTTCACAATTAAAACTTGGGGTTACTTTGTGTTTAAAATAACTTAGCCCAGTACAAGAAATTTACTTTTTGTTCCTTTTCCCAGATCAAGCTACACTGCATAATGATGAAACCGCTGATAAAAATGGTACTGTATGCACTCATTGCAGAAGTATAAAATTTTTAGTCTATTTAACTAACTGGAGCCAGTCGTACAAAGGCTGAATAAAGTTATCCACCAGATAACTTTATCCAAATGTATAGTATTTGTATAGATTTCATCCACTGGAAAAGGATTTTCAAAGAACGAGCAAAGAGCTATAGGTACTACTAAGTTTGGCAGATTTTGGTCCAAGTCCATTAAGTTTCCAGAATAATTTGTCCTTCTTAACAAAGTAAAAACCTAACTGCAGCCTTTTCATATGAAGAAAAGATTTTAGTCAAAACGAGAGAGTATATCTATTTACAATCAAAGTTCTTTCATTCCAGGCAAAAAAAAAACTCATGTACTATATAATATTTTTTTTTAAATGACAAGAATGTTTTTTATTCCTCAGATCAAAGTGAACTGCCCAGCAACCAACACACAAATCACTACCATCATGACTCAGAGACCCCTACCCCATTACCTACTGATGTCAGTTTCTATGATGCAATAATAGAGGAAATCAATAAAAAGGAACTCACTGATCCTGTAGAAATCTTAAGACTTCTACAAACACATCTTGTTAAGGGAAGAGATCTAGATGTTGTTGATGTAAGCAATAGCTCAGAAGGTGCCACAAATTACATTTGTGTAGACCGTGAGAACATTCTGAAGACAACCTTTTCAGAACTAGAATCCATTGAGAATTTTTTGCTAACATTTGAAGTAGACTTCATGGGAGAGTTGGCCAAAGATTTTGGTGGGCCCAGAAAAGAGTGGATCCGTCTTGTAAATGCTGCAATGAAAGACAAGTACTTTGACAAGGGTCTGAGAGAGTACCTTTCTGATGAATATTACTATGTAGGGATTATGCTGGGAGTGGCACTCCTGCAAAATGGCCAATTGCCAACTATTATTCCTGAAGACATGATTAACCAGCTGATATACCCAAGCATCAACAAGTGCATTGTCAACCTACAAAAAGGGCTTAACAAGTTTGGATTGGTTAGAATTTTCCAAAGAAAGCCTGTGTTACTTTATCTCCTCAAACCAAGGAGTGAAACGTTGAATGCAAAAATGTTGATTAAGTTGCTATCTCCAGTTTTTGCCCCAGACGGTTCTACTGCACATTCCAAAGAAAAGGAGGTCTATGCAATTTTTGTGAAGTACATCAGGCAAGTTGCAAGTGGTAGACGGGCACCAGTGATGTTGACTTCCATATTGGCCTTCGTCACTGGAGCAGAAGAGGAGCCAGTTCTTGGTTTTGCCAAGCATCCAAGTATCACATTTGCCCATGGATGGACAAACGACCTGGTAATCTGGCCTTTGTTATTTGCTTCTATTATTTGGAGTTCTTAAACACTATTCATACTTTGAAGTGATGAATGGTGCTTGATGACAATTAAGGTGTCCAAAAATTGGAAAAAGAAAGAAATGGGTTGTATTTTTGATGCGTTGATCCCAATAATTCAGCCAAATAATGTTTCCTAAAAATCTTAGCATATGTTGGGGGGATAGGGCAATTTGGTTAGCATAAGGAAATGCATGTCTACTTGAAATCTTTGGGATGATGATGATAAGACAGTGATATCTAATACCATACATTTTTATTATACTTCAGGCATCAGAAAAGTCTGTCTGTTATATACCAACAGCTCACACCTGTACCAACAACTTAGTCCTTCCCAGAGGACCACTTCTCAAAGTTTTACCTTCTGAAGAGAAGCTGTTTGAACTGTATGATCTAGCCTTTGCCAACAACCATTTTGGTGTCATGTGATTATAAAGATATTTATTCATACAAGAGACTTTTTGCTATTCATGCCATAGTTAATACTTTGCTTTTAAGCATTTATCATTATATATTAATGTTGTGTTCAAGTTAATGGAAATATTCCCATGCCTTGGCTAAGTGGCTAAATTGCTTAATGCACTGAGTGTCAATACCTATTAATAGGCTAGAATTGTTTCCCTAATTACATTGTTTTGTTTACATTGAATTTTCGGATCAAGCAGTTCACTTTATTGATTATTACTGTATGTCTAGAAACAAAAACTGTTTTTAAACAGTTCAAAACAACAAGCATTACATTTATAATATCATATAACACTTTGGGGTTTCAGATTAAATTTTATCATTTTGTTGCTGACATATGTTTTGCTGTTTCACCATGTAGCACTAGATTTAAAAAGATTATTTGTTAAGGAAAAGATAGTTGGCAGTACTTAATAATAGTAAGTAATCATTTTGTGGGAATAAATTTTTATATCTATTTAGAGTATCAATCCTTATTTTACAAGCATCAGAAGGCACATGGTTATGAACACAGCCTAAACAAAGAATCATATTCTTTAGGGAATGACACATGGCCTGAATCTTGAAAAACAGTGTAACGCAATGAATAGGGTTTATCCAGATATTCACTTAAGGTTGGACGTGCGTGTGGAGGGAGGAGGAAGGGGAATAAGATCGATAATCATGGTGTTGATAACGTGAATCAAGAATATTATGCTTTGAAGAATTCCAAACCTTGACAAATCATTATTTCTACTAGCCTTCATACTTGTTTTGCACAACGGCATTCTATTCTAAGGTATCAATGAAAGAACGTGTAGCACAAAAATGATTAATTCCAGAGTCACCATCATCAGTTAATGGATTTACAGTTCTTTCTAATTGTGCCATTTCAATCTCTCCAAGACTAAAGAGACACTCAGGGACAGCAACGTTGTTGACATCAGAAATGTCAAGAGGCATTACAGTGTCATAATCAATTCCATAGCTGTCAATATCAAAGTCCAGCACACTGTCACTAGGGTTTGCTATCATTCCAGAATTCCAGAGAGCAAGTGGTGAACAGTGACTTGCTGTTCGCATGCCATGATAATTCCACTGTTCATTAAATTCGTAAAGTGACCTTGAAATACGGGGGAGATAAACATAGTGGAGAGCAAAGATGTCGATTTCATCATTGGAGTTGAGTATTCTGTGTTGTTCCATGTGTCTGAAAATGGCCATATAGTAATGGTTGACAACACGATTGACCTCCCTCCATAGCCTTTCAATCCTTGTATTGTGCACACTCCTGCCAGTAATAAAACTGCCTCTCCCTGTACCGCGACATGCAACCATGAACCTTGCTACATCCCAGTTCTCCACACCACAGCCACCTCTAACTCGACTAGGAATACCATAATTGTCTACACCTTGTTGAAAAAAATGGAGTGCAGTTTCAGCTAAGTTGTTATTTGCACATTTCAGGAAGATGATTGTTCTACTGTAGCCATCTACACAGCCATGAATTACAAAACGCCAACTGATCAATTTATGATTAGTGTCAATGTGCCATAAACAGTTGGGTGCTGGGACATTGTAAACACGACGTTGTATTGAATTGTTCCTCCTGAACGCCCTACCAACAGGATCAAGGTGGTACAATCGCTCTCTAATCTTCCAACGTTGAACGTACACTCCCCTACTCTTTAGACTTCCACGGATATAGCTTTCTCCTGCTCCTGGAGTGAGTGATGCTACTTCTTTAAGGACCTCATCCAACTCTGAGTTTGTAATCTGTGAGAACGTCCGGTTTAAATTAAATTGCTGTACTCGTCGGTACAGTGTTCGTTCACTAATATTCAAGCAACAAGCTATTTGGGACCATGTCATCCCGGTTTCTCTCAGACTCTCCAGCTGTTGCTTTGTTACTACAAATTTTGGGCGCCCCATGGTCTCCTCGGTGGGAAGCTGGTAGGTTGATTCATGGCTTTCCTCTTCTTTCTCGGCTGAGGATAGCCATTTATGGTAAGAAAAGTCATATAGCTCTTTTACCAGCCGGAGATTTTCACTGTCGGTAGTATTGCTATCTTGGTTGTCGTTATTGTTCTTAAACTCCAAATCATAAATAATTCCTGCCAGGATGCCTAAATAGTATTCCAATTCCCTACGGCGATATTCAAGTAGTAGCAGGTCAGTACAACCTTCCAGTTGCTGCAAAACTTTATCAATACCAACGAAAAACTCCTTTAGTTCTTCTTTGTGCGAGAGCGCCGCCATCTTTGATATATCACTCTGACCCAAGCCCTCCATACGCGCCAGTATCAATGTGGTTAAATGTAATTTAGGCTAAGTTAGACTCGAGGTCAATGACATCTCGCAGTAGCGTTGTCCGGACGCATACCGCTATCTCCGCTGTCAACGCATTTATTACCTCACGCGATCGTTGATCGACTCAGCTAGCAAGTTGTTTATAGCATGTCGCAATCTATCCTAGTCGATCTCTGTGGCCTGTATGAGATATGGATCATAGCTATCATTACGAAATTCGATAAGACGCTACACACGTGATCACGCTAGCTTAATGCCAACCACGCGAACCTTTATTCGCCATCGCTATCTATCGCTAGCACTTGCTATACGACGCTATTACGCTATTACGCTATTACGCTACAACACGAGTTTAATTTCCCGCCCGCCATCCCTACCACTGGTACAGGTAAGTAGAGGTAAGTATTCCATTGACTGATCGCGGTCAATGTGACAGGTGTTCGGTGGGTGGTGACAGGGTGACCATGGTTACCGCTAACTTGTGCCTGGCTCCGCCCATCCCACCGAATATGCACCTAACGCCAAGCTCATCATTAACGATGAGTTTAACGTGTCATTGAAGCATGAAGAAAACTCGCTAGCGAGAATTTCCACCTCGATAAAACTCGCTAGCGAGAATTCGGTTCAAAAACTCGCTAGCGAGAATTTCCACCTCGATAAAACTCGCTAGCGAGAATAAGCAGAAAAACTCGCTAGCAGCAACTGAGGCTGGAATAAAAAAATTGAACAGTGTATATATATATTTCGATCGCTAAAAAGTTAATCTGGACAAAGAAAAAAATTTCAACCCCCCTTAAAAAAATCTCGATCCCTTTTGGCAGTAACGGCTTGCCATACCTATCCATTACTCAGTCGCAAGTGAAAGCAAATTAAAACTACTTGAATCAAATTGTGCGATCCTCTTCTTCCCGCTCTTCGTCAGTTTAAGTAAGTATATTACCTATTAATTCGTGTTAAAAAAATATATCACTAAATTATTTTGTCAGAACTATGGTCTCGTCTAGAGGAGACTTAATGTAAGGACAAATGTTTTACCGATACGTGCAAGTTGATGATCGAGGAAGCGATTGGATATCTATCTTTTACTGATCTTTTTACAACCTCGATCGACCAAATACTAAAATATTATTAAGGAAAGCTTTGAAGCTGGACTGTATGAAGTATCTTACTTTGGGGATCGGGTGTTACTAAAACGAGTAACGGAGTAACGAGTAATAGAGTAATGAAAAACGAGTAATAGCCAAATTCATTGCTACATAGAATTCTACAAAAGCGAGTAATGAAGAAATTGAAAAACGAGTAATGATCAATTTTCCCTGTCAGTAAAATCCATATAAACAAATCACCAACGTTACATTTTGTTCGAGATAAGATAATCACTGCGATTGAGTTGAGTTTGAGTTGAGTTTGAGTTGAGTTTGAGTTGAGTTTGAGTTGAGTTTGAGTTGAGTTTGAGTTGAGTTTGAGTTGAGTTTGAGTTGAGTTTGAGTTGAGTTTCCTAAATGATAATTTATAAACTGATGTACTATGATAAAATGATAAAATGCCTGTTTAAAGCGGTATTTTCAATTGTACAAAGATGTTTTGTTGCATTTGTATTAGAATCTTGCTTTGTCAGGCTTTTTATAGAAAATATACGGGAAATAAGCAAACGAAGGCCTAAACCTCATTTTTGAATAAATTTTTTACTTTGGGTTAACACTTCGATTCCACTTTCATCGGTTATCTCCACTTCCAAACAAGTTATACTTTCTGAATAACAAGATTTTAGCCTTGTACAACAGCCTTTTTTCATGACAATAGTAGACAAGAATTCTCTTTTAACTAATTGTTTTTAATATTTTCAACCCGATCTACCTACCAAGAGACATATCGGTAAGACTTACGGTTGAACTACGTACCGGTATATAGGTCACACTGCTTGTTTGTTACTCTAGTCTAAATTGTAAACATGTCCAAAAGGTTCACGAGAAGAACACGAACCATATTTATAATGGTAATAACATAATGATGTGGTGCTCATAACAGCGCTGTTCACATTCGCCTCAATGCCTTTTCAATGTATGTTATGTATGTGCGGGATCTCTGTTTTTTAGCATTGGGCTATCTGCCAACCAAGATGGCGTATTGTTTAAGATGTCTTTCTGCAATTATAAATGCAAGTTTTCAATGATTTTAAGCTTTGAATTCCGAAAAAATCATCGCCGAAAACCAGCTCACACTTGCTTCAAAATAAGGTGAGATTACCATATAATAAAGATGTGGGGTGATGGCCAAATGAACAACAACTCTTGTAAGGCAATTGTTTGATAAAAAAAGACTTACGTGAAGTGGAATGGTAAACATTCGGCGATTTTGCAATTTAAAGCATACTTTCAACGGAAAATGGAATTAGAATTATTTTCTAGACCAGGTAAAAGCCTCCCATCGCGCAACTCAAACTCAACGTCAAACTCAACTCAAACTCAACTCAGCAAATAGCCAATGCCACTTTGTTCGCTTGTTATATTTCACCATGATCGCATTGGTTGGAAATGTCTGGGGAAAAGGCTGCAGCTGTTCTTGTCTGTGTCGTCTTGTTGTGTGCCAAAATGGAGGAAGGTTTATTGTTTATAGTGTCCTGTATTCCAAGAGTGAACACACGTATAGCTCTATTTATCATGAATCCTTTATTCATGGCTATTATGTTTTCTTAGGAATAATTGTCTTAAGCGACGATGAAGTGGAAGTGGAGGGCTTTAGTGAGCGAAAGAGAAGTGTATTGTCGCAACTTCGGTTTAAATTTCACGACTTTTTTTCCTAAGAGGCTTGCTCGCCAGTAGTATGAAAGTACCAGTTCTACGCCACGGGCCCCGTCGGGCTAACCCGGGCCCGTAGGGGGAGGGGGCGTTCTACATCAGGATCATGCGGATTCATTGCGGACAATCGATTAGATGCGGATTTTCCACTCGGTCGCCTTCGGATCTTGGATTTCGGATTCATAGGGGTTTTGAGATCATCTTCTATTTTTAGATTGATAAAGGGTGACGTCATGATTATTATTCAAGACAGAAGGGAATTTTTCTCTCATCGTATTCAATTTGCGTGACAGCTCGATTTGTTATTCCTAATTTATTGTATGTCTACGAATTGTTTTTTTGTTCTCATTATCTTCTCATCTGCCTGATTGCCTTATTTTTCTCTTATTCTCTCTACTTCATTATATACACACCGAACGCATAATTTATTACTACTATACTATGCCTGATTGCCAGTTGGATTCACCTCAGTGCAACTGTCGCTGCGATATATGCAAATAATGAATAAACGTCATGCATCATGAGAAGTTTGATTATATTATATTTATTTCGATTTGTGAGAAATGTTTGACAATATTTTAGTCATACTCGAAATTTTCTAAGTCGCCCAAAATTGTGAATTATGGCCTCGATTCTGCAGTTTGCGGTTTGTCTGGTCGGGCAGAAGATCATGCAGACAATGATTATCATCAGACGTGAATTTGTTAAACTTGCTTTATTGTTCATGTATTATGTGTAACATATTGTCGAGGTTCGCTGAATGCAGTAAATATTGACCACAAGTGTTTTTCACTCAAGTTTCTTTATTTTGCATATATAACTTTATTGGTTTACAGTTTAGTTATTACTTTTGAACACGGTTACAACTGCTTAGAAATTTTCGTACTTGGGCAAGGACTTCTTTGATCTTCAGTTCCGCGGGAACATTGGGTTCCATAAGAATGTTATCCATCTGTTCCTTTAAATTCTGTATTGTTTTGAGTATGGGTGGTTGTAAATAACTTTGACGTTCGAAATAGTTAGCCATGGATGTCATAGTGTCATCATACTCTCCACCAGTGTGATAATGTTGTTGTAGGATTCGGCTGGAAAGCAGTCTGATCATTGGGGAGAACATCAGTTCTGAGCCTGCATTCTTCTGTTGTGTTTGGCTTCAGATCCACGAAAAGATATCCATAAGGGCGTTGTACAGCGGCCTCGTACTTTTGAATGAACTGTTCTGTCTTGCCTGGATACATCCGCTTTCCCAAAGTCATCATTTATAGTCTATCTCTTGGGTTTTTAAAAAGAACGAGGTATGCAGCATTCAGACTCAAGGTGCGCGGCATACTTTTTCCTTGAAAGTAAAGATTCTGCATAAGAAAAATGACACTCAGGTTTCGATGATGAGATCCTTTGGTGAATAAGTTCATGATTCTCTTATCATTGGACGTCTCTGTCATTTGGTCGTCAATCACAATCAAATTCTTGATCTTAGGGTTGAAATAATCATCTTCATCCAGGTCGTGCGGTATGCCTTTAACGAACTCGATCCCGGGAATGGTTTACATCATGTGGAGGCTAATTCACTCCAGACTTTTAAAGTGAAACTATCAGAATTCATTAGAAATTAGATGATTTTTTTTTACAAATTTCATATTTATATTTTATATCTATATGGAGTGGCCTGGATTGGGGGACGGGACATGTTTCTCTGTCGCTCCGGGTTTCGGGCATGCGCACTAAGACAGACCATAAAGTCTGTCTGCGCGGGCGTGGGACTCGGGGTGGCGGGGGGCATGTCTCGTCTATGATCTAGGCTATTCTATATACTCTATATTTTATATATATATTTTTTTATTTATCTATTTATTTAATTTTCCCATAGTTAGCGTGATAACTTAATGTATAGTTCCTGCTGACAATAAAATGTAGATGTAGATGTGGTCGTAAGCAGATTGCCACTGAGCATAACTCCATACGATGCGCTGTGGCGGAGGACTGATCACTTGTGTTGCATTTTCGAGCAAATTCTGAACCCAAACCGTTTTTCCGGAACCGGTCATCCCTGCCACCATGGCTGTGAAGGGATGGAGTAACTGAAACCTGTCACATTTCGTGTGATCTTCAACATTTTGAGGCAATGGGTACGGAATGAATCGATGACTGCTTTTTCGCATTTGTTCTTGACCCATCCAATACTTTCGTTGCGAATTGTCCAACTTATGAGTTCGACTTAAATGAGTGTATAAATTCTTTTGCTGCTTTTCGCAAATATAATAATAGGACAGGACCGTGTCATCGTGCGTCTTTCGAAGAATGAGGCCAATTCCTATAGGGAGCGCTAGTCGATTCTAGTGTAGATATAAGAATCTAGTGTAGAATCTAGTGTAGAATCTAGTGTAGAATCTAGTGTTAGAATCTAGTGTAGAATCTAGTGTAGAATCTAGTGTAGAATCTAGTGTAGAATCTAGTGTAGAATCTAGTGTAGAATCTAGTGTAGAATCTAGTGTAGAATCTAGTGTAGAATCTAGTGTAGAATCTAGTGTAAAATCTAGTGTAGAATCTAGTGTAAAATCTAGTGTAGAATCTAGTGTAGAATCTAGTGTAAATATAGTGTAGAATCTAGTGTAGAATATAGTGTAGAATGTAGTGTAGAATGTAGTGTAGAATATAGTGTAGAATCTAGTGTAGAATCTAGTGTAAAATCTAGTGTAGAATCTAGTGTAGAATCTAGTGTAAAATCTAGTGTAGAATCTAGTGTAAAATCTAGTGTAGAATCTAGTGTAGAATCTAGTGTAGAATCTAGTGTAGAATCTAGTGTAGAATCTCGTGTAGAATCTAGTGTAAAATCTAGTGTAAAATCTAGTGTAGAATCTAGTGTAGAATCTAGTGTAGAATCTAGTGTAGAATCTAGTGTAGAATCTAGTGTAGAATCTAGTGTAGAAACTAGTGTAGAATCTAGTGTAGAATCTAGTGTAGAATCTAGTATAGATAGTAAGCAGCCAGTTGTATAATAAATACGATTGTTCTTAATTTCCGTTGTCACTACATTTGAACAAACCATCCCGAGAGAAAACATGTCTGTCTTACTTCGTGATAACTTTGGCTATTTACATCTTTTGACTAAATGCCCAGAGCATCAGAGGAAAGTTTTGCTTGCAACAGCCACTCCCGAACAAGTTCATATAATGTGTGAGGTCGGCCATAATTTATTGAAAGGAGTTATTCCAGTTTCTAACTCTGAAAAAGAAGCACTAAGACCTCATGCTAAGGACATCAGAGCGTTAGCTGACTTATCAGTACCGTTCAAAACAAAGAAAACAATTTTGGCCCAAAAGGGCAGCTGATTTGTGGAGACCATCGCCTCACCTTTGATGGAAGATTCAAGTTTATTTTTGGTATAAAAACCCTTTGAGGAGCCTTTGGATAATGAAATTGATCAGATGGTACAACAGCTTCCTAAAAAACTACCGAGGGAGAAGGCTCTAAATTTACTTCACGGCATGGCCGCTTCAAAGTACATTTTGTACTGGAATTCACATGGAGAAATGACTTATCATCAACGAAGAATCCCAGTCACTAGCATGAAGGAACTAATTACTCGGGCTTTCGAAGAAATGCCCGAGGTATAAATTGGGCTTCATTATTTTTTTTCCTTCAGTCACAAATCGCCCTCGAAGCCCTAAGGCGCATGCGTCAAATCAAAGTCTATGCGCATGCGTAGAATTAGCTATGAGTACATGCTTGAGTAATGGCGGATATGAGGAAGGACTCGTCGCTGTTTCAAGTAATGAATAATATGGAGTCTAACACCCTCAGCATTTTTAGCACGCTTAATTTTGCACAGACTTTGCACCATCTAAAAGGGTGACAATGTTCACGCAGAATTCTTTCGATTTTCTGCTATGAAGCTCGAGTTCACGCAGATATGCGTCTAGTTGAATATGCTTTATTACCTTACGACCCAGATGTCAGAACACCTAGAGGTTTAAAAACGTTTACCAATGGATTAGTAGAACTTGGGATCAACAATCATCTCATCGGCAATCAGAAATTGTTGGTAGACCTTGTTGCCACGCAACCGGAAAATGAAGACTCAGACGACAGCGAGACTGAAAGTCAGTCAACTGATGACCAAGAAAACGAAGAAAAGCAGAAGGAAGAAAATAGCATTAATAACGAAGATGGTGATGATGAGGATGAGGATGATGCTGATGAGGAGGAGGAGGAGGTGGAGGAGGAAGAGGAAGGAGAGAGTATGGACGAGGAATTGGATTATGATGAACAGGAGCAAAACGAGTGACACGTTTGTCAAGTACCCCGACAGTTTTCAAAGATTTTTATAGTTCGGTGCCCAACTTGTCATTGGCACGAAGGTCACTACTCAAGGAACATGAACGAGGTTGTCCGGTGCGACATTTGTACGAGCGTGTTCCCTACGAATCAACAGAACACAAAGAAAACGTTTTCATGTTGTAATGAGTGCGATTCAATTCATCGGATGTCGTTAAAATCAGGCAGTTTGAAACTCATCGTACCACAACAAGAGAGCGAAGAAATAGATGAAGAGGCAACCCACGAGGCCAACTACTTTCCTTTTTTAGCCAACTGGGAACATTATTAAATTATCGTGACTGAAATATGCAAAATAAAGAAACTTGAGTCAAAAGCATTTTTCGGGTCTGTATTTACATCAAAATCCTTGATAGTGTAGTGGTTAGTATTCCCGCCTGTCGCGCGGGAAAAAAAAATTGAGAACCAGTGAACAGGTAAAGAGAATCCACTGACCTAGGGCATAGTTAACCATGGAACTAGTAGGGCAAGCCAGGGCAAGTCCAAAAAGCTGAATCATCAAAAACAGACATCCCGCCTTCGTTAAGAAGGGCACCTTGGGGTGTAAGGAGGCTTTCTGTTCTCTCTCCGTCCTGACAAGCGTGTCTAGGCCTGTTTGACTGACCCATTGTTTCATTATATGACGTCATCATTAAAGTTATTGCCTTGCTGTTTTGCGCTATAAAGCTAGCATAGTTTTTTTATATAGCCGATAGCCGGCCGCCGATAGCCTGAATTATTTATAATAACTTTATTTCGCAAAAGGGTCTGCTTGAAGCCTAGGACGGTATGCACTAGCCTTAATCTAATTTATCTTATTCTAAACTATGTGGTATTTACCTAAGTCTTGAGCTTGGATAATTGCCTAACACTAGTATTTGAACTTATTATCTTTAGATTGAATTTCCGCCTGCGCTATAGCAGACCCTGAGAGAAATTTTGTAACATAAATGTATTTATGCGTTAAAGATTAGGCTTCATTGGACCCCTTCTTTCGAACCCAGTCGAGCGAAATCCTCAACTTTGACCGAGGTTCCTCCTACTCCATTAAAACCCACTATACTACTAGGTTTTGATTAACCCTCTCCTACTGCATCCTTCAGCACTCCCAAAGCACAGACTCTACCACCCCCACCAGATTTCTTACCCACTCCACCACCAAGTAAAGAAAAACAAGTCAAGTGGATAAGTTATCAAGATGCTCATAAATATAAAGATGTAGTAAAGCCTCCACGACGTTCAGAACGATTGAGAGCAGTCGCAAAGTCAATTAGTCCATGGGCCAGGGCTCGACCATGGTAACACTAAGGGGGACAAATTGTGAGTTATGCCAGGTTAAAGGTCACCTAAAGTTGTTTCAAAATTTATATGATAGCATTCCTAAAAGAGTAGCTTTGTGGCATTTTTTGTAACATCAGATTATTGAAAAATATCGATTTAGCATGAAAACGAGGCTGGGATAGATTAATTTATAAAAATAGCTTTGCATGGTTTTAAGCTCGATATTTATTTATCACATGTTAAAACAATAGAGCTACTATATATTATTACATTTAAAAGCTGGCTTACTTTGAAATTACTTATAAAAATGATTAAAAAAGGAAGAAAATATATTTGCTGATCCGCAAAGCATTTTGGGTAATTTTCAAGATGGCGGACTATTTGTGTGGTAAGTAGAGTAGAATTTTCAGCAAAATCAGCTCAATTAAACACTTTTAAAGACTACGAAAATGAAGATACTGATAATACAGATATTTCTAACAATGTTAGAAATCGGAATTTGCATTTTTTCAACAGATTTGAAGCTTTGTCTTGTCGATTTTATAGTCCTTACATACCTTAAAGAGACGTAAAAGCATTTTTGATTTTCTTTCTTGTACAACAGATCTTAAAAAGTGTATTATTCATTGTACTGATGATAATAGTCAAAATTTAACTTCCCCCAAAGACCTCGGATCTTGGAAAACATTGCTAAAGGCTGCAGAAATTCGTAATCACAAAGCAATTCTTGATGTGGCTAGGGATACTAACGAAGGAGAAATACCGGCAAACGTTATGTATCATAGAAAATGCCGAAGTATTTTTACTCTGAAAAGAGATCTTGAAAACCTTTCTCGATCAACTGAAGATGCTGATGATGTGCAAGAGCCTGAGCAAAAGAGATACGCAACTAATAGACAACCATCAAGCTCGAGTAGGACATACGAGGAGATATGCATTTTTTGTGAAAAGAAAAGTAAATATTTAAAATCTTCAAGAAATCGAGAGCGTTTGATTCAGTGTAGAGATTTGCGTGCTGATGACTCCATTAGAACAACTGCTATTGCTAAAGATGACACTAAGATAATTGCCATCGTAAGCCGTGAACTAGTAGCCGCCGAAGCTTGTTACCACCGTTCATGCTATCGAGATTATACTCGCCCTGCTAAAGTGAGCAATTCAAATGAATTTCAAGACGGGGATGAAGTTGTTGATGTTGATGATTGGTATAAGGACATTGAGACTCAAGCTTACGAAAAGCTTTTCGAATTCATACGTTCTTTACTAGAGAATCCAAGATTAATAAAGTTGGTTGACCTTAGAAACTTACTAATTTTCCACATGAACTCAATGGGCGTTACCGAAATTACTGAGTCAACCAAGAAATACATCCGCAGAAAATTGGAATTTGAGTTTGGCAGTCTTTTGCAGTTTGAGGACCTTCTTGACAACAATAAGCTGTTTGTTATTCCTGAAAGTCTCTCAAAACGTGAATTGGCTAAGGAACTGGCAAAACTTGCGCAACAACAAGAAGATATAACTATGCCATCAAAGATCAAACAAATTCAGGAAGCTAGTCTATATATTCGGAATGGTATTTTGTCAAATAACAATACAGATGTGTCGTGGCCTCCAAAACCTTCAGAACTCTGTCAGAATGCAGTAAACATACCGGAAGAACTCAAGACTTTTCTTTACACTGTTTTGACTGGGAATACTGAGATTCCAACTGAATACCCTCAACGACTGGAGCGCCTAATCAGTTCTTATGGACAAGATCTTATTTATGGTGTGAGCGGTGGAAAAGAGAAACCCCCTAAACAGATATTGCTACCTTATGCAGTCAAATCTTTGACTAACAATGTTGAGGTCATACAGATGTTAAACAGATGCGGACATGGTATTGCCTACTCGCAAGTCGAGGAAATAAACACAGCACTTTGTCTTAAAAAAATGGCATCAACGCCCAACAATGACGTTCCGCTGCCCGAAGATATACAGCCGTATATTGAGACAACACTTGGCTGGGACAACATTGATCGATTGGAAGAAACGTTATCTGGAGGAGGAACTTCTCATCGAGTAAATGGTATTGTCGTTCAGGCCAGACGTTTTGGTCCAAATCTTCCTGCACAGCCAGAATTTGAGATTGCAAGAACAAAGAAAAGAAGCATTGAGCCTCTGCAGCGCGCTGAGATTCCTCCATATAACGCCGGAGATCGTTGTGGCCCTCGAGCAAGGAAATATGTTGAAGTCACTTCTGAAGAATTGATGGCAAATGCAAGAAAGAAGAATCTGATTTGGATTTTAGTACGACTCCATGCAAGAGAAAGACAGAGAGCAAGTAGCTGGACTGGTTTTAACATTTCCATCCGCAATAAAGTAGAAGTCACAAAAGACAACATAGGATATTTACCAACTATCAACTCACCTGCTACAGACATGGCAACGGTCCATGAAGTACTAGTACAATCTTTGAAGATAAAGAACCAGCTCAAGTTGAAAAGTATCGTCCTTGTGTTTGACCAAGCGCTGTACGCAAAAGCAACTGAAATTCAATGGAAACATGACCAACGATTTAAAGATATCGTACTAAGGATTGGAGTGTTCCATACAGCTTGCACCTTACTGTCTATCATTGGCAAACGCTTTCAAGATGCTGGGCTTAGAGATCTATGCATCGAGGCAGGTGTGATAGCAGAAGGTTCTGTCTCAGGAGTCATGGATGGCCGTAGATACAACCGTGCAGTTAGATTCCACAAACTAATGTACGAAGCACTTATGAGGTTGATATGGAAAGGCTTTCGGTCATGGATCGAGGAAAACCACAAGGAATCAAATAGGAAAGTTGATGCTTTCTTCAATGGACTTGAGACACTTTACGACAATGTTTGTGAGGCAGAGTTCAATAAACAAATGGGAAGTTCTAGTTTTGCTGAATTCGTTAAGCTCTATGACATGTATATAGACTTTCTACGAAAGCATAATGGTCAGCTCTCTGAATTTTGGATGTCATATATTGACATTATGGAGATCCTTCTGGGACTTTTAAGAGCATCAAGAGAGGGTAACTGGGAGCTTCATATCTCTTCTATCAGGGGAATGGTTTCGTGGTGCTTTGCGTATGACAATATAAATTACGCCAGATATTTATCTGCTTACTTGCTAGAAATGTCCCACCTCGAAGAAGATCACCCAGATGTAATAGAGTACTTTAGAGCCGGTGGCTTTTCTGTACAGATTGGTGACGACAATCCATTTGGAAGAATACCCGTAGATCAAACCGTTGAAGAAACCGTTAATAAAGATACACAGACTGCTGGAGGAACCAAGGGATTCAGCTTGAAACCTGGTGCTGTGAGAAAGTACTACTTAGTTGCAGAATTTCGAAGCATATTTATGCGTCAGCTTAAGGATATGCTTCATCTGAACACAGCAAGCAGAAAACACACTGATCTTCAACCAAGTAGGATGGCAAAAGATGAAGCAGATGTAAATGCATTACTCTTATTGCTAGAAGAAAGCTGGATAAATCCTTTTAACAGTAATCAACAGGATCTTGTTTGTTTATCTACCGGTAAACTTGCGACTCCAGAAATTGCCAAAGATTTGATTCAAGCCAAAGCTCTTGGTGAGGAAGCATACAAGTCATTTAGAGAAAACCGACTGGAGTCTAATCCACCAAAGTCTAATTTCTATGATAAAATGACCAAGCTCCAACTGAAAACATTTGGAAATCTGTCCAAGAAGATGAAAGTCGGAGGAGGAACAAGCAAGGAAGTTATAATAAAGGCAGATAGAGCTTTATTTGCACAGATGCTGATCATTGCTGAGAACAGAAAGCTGAATATAAGTGATGTCCTTTGTCACCCACTTGGACCCCTACCTTGGTCTCTGGCATCTGCTGATGGATCGTTAAGGAAAACAAATAAATCATCTCTGTTAAACGACCTGAAGAAGAACATACCAGCGGCAAATACCATTCCACAGCCAAGTGCACGAATTATTGATGGGATGTTTTTTGTTCAGAAAATGAAAGTTGACCAGAAGACATTTGGTGACGTAGCTGAAAGTCTCATGTCTATGATCCTAAATGAAGGAAACGAAAGCGAACGTATCGATGTTGTCTTCGATGTTTACAAGGATGAATCGATCAAAAATGCCGAAAGAGAAAAGAGGGGTTCTGAAAGTGGACACGAGTTTAAAAACATCAAATCAGATCATAAGATTCGTCAGTGGTCCAAATTTCTAGCAAGTTCCAAAAACAAGTCCCAACTTATTAAGTTTATTTCAGAAGAATGGAGAAAGGAGAAGTATCAGGAAAGATTAGCTGAACAATCAAAGACTATCTTTGTAACAACAGAAGACCACTGTTATGAAATCACTTCATCAGGTTCAGCAGAATGGGAGGACCTTCGATCAAATCATGAAGAGGCTGACACAAGAGTTCTATTCCATGCAGCAAATGCAGCATCGGCAGGCTACGAAGCAGTTGTGATTAGTTCAGAAGATACCGACGTATTTGTTCTCTGTTTGGCTTTCAGTAGTTATATTCCATGCTCATTGTACGTGAAATGTGGCAAGAAGATTCGAACAATGTACATTGACATTTCAAATGTAGCTCGAATGTTAGGATCGCAGGTATGTACGTCTCTTCTCGGTTTTCACGCCTTTACAGGCTGTGACAGTGTCAGTGCTTTTGCGGGAAAAGGAAAACTAGCTGCATTCAAAATGCTGAAAACAAACAAATTGTACCAAGACCTATTTCACCAAATTGGAATGCAGTGGGATTTCACAGACGACGTGTTCTCAAAGATACAAGAATTCACATGCAGAATGTACAGCTCCAATCCTGGAACCAAAGAAGTAAATGAGCTTCGTTATAGATTATTCTGTGTGAAGAAAGGGAAACTAGAATCGCAACAGCTACCGCCCTGCGCTGACTGCTTAAAACTCCATACACAACGTGCAAACTACCAAGCAGCCATCTGGAGAAGAAGTCTGCAAGGCTGCCCTAACGTTCCATCACCTATTGGACACGGGTGGATTCACGAAGACAACAAGTTTGTAATCAAATGGATGAGCGGTGAACCAGCCCCCACAGCTGTCCTAGAATTCCTTTCCTGCTCTTGCTCACGCTCATGTAAACCATCAAGCTGTATGTGCATTATAAATGGCCTGAAGTGCACTGATATGTGCAAACTACGTGACTGTGACAATCGTGTAGAAGATGAAGATCTCGAAGATGATGAATGTTCAGAAGAAGAAGAGGATGATGAAGACAATTAAAGAGGCCATTAACAGTAAGTTTGTATAGAGTCAGACGTTTGATATTGAAAAATAGGCTACGCGAAGAACAATATAAATGTATCAAATATATTTTCCAACTATTCTTTCCCTTTAAAGCACATAAATCACAAAATAACTTGTTGCCATGGTAACTACGATATTCTAAAACTCCCTAGAGTAGCTCATGTTGAGCTTACTGAATACCTTGTCTATCATTTTGAAATGATTGCATATACATTTCAGGCCTTATAATAAACTTGAATAGCTGGAATATTAGTATTATCTAAATTTCGATTTTAATTGAGTGACGTCATAATATCACGTGATTTCAGCACTAAAGCTACTCTTCTGACATTGCTATCACTGAAAACCATAAAGTAGAGGGTGCAAGCTTTCCAAAAATGTATGATAGCATTTGTCCCCCTGACTGTTACCGAAGACCTTATTTTTGGGGGCCTGGCCCATGGACTAAATACCCAAGTGGGAAAAATTCTAAACTAGCTGAGATCAAAATTTATTGATAACAGAAGAAAAAAATAACATATATGGCCTGTATTCCACAGACTTTGTTTGTACAGTATATGATGAACAATTAAGCATGCTTGAAGACTAATCTCTCAATAATAAGTCTCTTTGTCTTTGGTTAAAATAAATTATGTTCATAATTACAAGTCAAGAATAAAATAGAAAATCGTAAAGTTGTTGTTTTGTTCAACAATAAAAAGGACAATATCCAAACAGGTGCCGCGAGAACTATAATACAATCCAGCCAAGTAAAAACAGGGGTAGTAAGAATAGCCATGACGTCACCTCTGCAAGGATCCTGAGGGGGGGGGGGGGGTACCTCAATGGAACCTCACTGGAACCTCAATTGATTGATGCAGAACCGGCACTTCATATCTACTCACTCTATATATTCTTCGATTGCACGTTACGTCATCGAGGCCATGTTGGTGTCTTTTAACAAAAGATTTCTTATTAGCATCCATTGTTAATGGTACCACAATGGCCGCCATGTTTTTGTCTTTTAACTCTCTTGGGAATGCTTGCAACCCATCAATTCTTATAGCCTATATTTATGTATTTATATTAACTGTTTTGGCTTCAAAGTCTACTCACAAATGAACATGAGGTACATAGCAATATTTATTTTAAGCAAAATAAATAAATAAATAACTTGCTACGCACATTCCAGGTTTGACCTTTGCCGTTCGAAGCGTTATGATCTCCTTTATTTTTTCTTCAAAAAGATGGCGATTCATTAAAAATATCGATAAATTATAAAATTATAAAATGTAAATCAATCATGAGAGAGGTATTGAGCAATTAGCCTGTATTTACGGTTTAAATGAAGCATTTTGATTTTTAAAGCGAGCTATACAATTTTCGTGCGAATGTGCACGTTCATAAAACCTAATTACGTATACCAAAATCCGGATCCGACCGGAACTGGAATTGGAGTTCCAGATTGAGTTTTTCGATGACGATGAGTAAGGTTAGTTTTGATTTTTTCTTTCTGAGAAAGTGTTCACAAATAAATTCTGTATAGTTTTACTGTGCATTGCTGATCGACTCAATTCAAAACGCTCACTTATTTATTTCATCAAAAACATCAATAAATCACAACACAGAGACCCCAAAGGTGTAAATGTCTAACATTACTTCTCTAGATGCGCAACCTTTCCAGCAATCACATCACATATTTTGATGTCATGCCTAAATTTCATAACCAGGCCCATCTTTACCGGGTATCCCAGCGCATCCTGAGACCAGGGTCTTGTTTAAACAGTTAGAAACTGATGTACTATGATAAAATGCCTGCTTGAAGTGATATTTTCAATTGTACAAAGATGCTTCGCTGCATTTGTGTTAGAATGTTACTTTGTCAGGCTTTTTTTATAAACAATATATGGGAAATAAGCAAATGAAGGCCTAAACCTCATTTTCGATTCAAATTTTTGTTTTGGTTTAACACTTTGATTCCACTTTCATCGGTCATCTCCACTTCCAAACGAGTTACACTTTCTGAATAACAAGATTTTAGCCTTGTGTACAACAGCCTTTCTTCAAGAAAATAGTTTTTGGCGCTCACTGCTTGAATACGAAAAGAATGCTCTCTTAATTCGATTACCAAAGATTAAACAAATGACCATAAAAGTAAATTCAAAGATGACGATAGAAATTGTAAAGCAATGAAATAAATGATGAAAATATTGACTGGATCGGCTCCCGATACTAATAAATGTTTTTGAGCAAACATCAATATTATCAGGATGCTGTCATACGTGGCGCTATTGTCTGTCAATCTTGGAAGGTTTCCAGTATTCTCAGAACTAAGCTTGCTCCAGGTCAAACTATGTTTTTTATTAAATCAGTGTTACTTTGATAGAAGGCAAACAACTTCTAAATTAAATGTCAAGGTTTGCAATGGGTTTTGTTATAATTTAATCACGCCGGGTAGTTGGCAATCGATTTAAGGCATGCTATTGCCGGTTTGCACGTGACGTCATCAAAACATCAAAATCTAAACCATACATAGTATAAAGGCATTTCATGAGTATGTTTTAGAAATCAGTGTTATAAGTCACAAGAAAAAATCTCGAGTCATTTCGATGTTTGGTTCCCGAGTTATGAAGGTTGAGTTTGTGTCACGCAATGCCGTCACGTCTATCTAAACACAGGTAGCCCAAGCTTGGTTTCTGTGGTGTCCTGTTATAAGGAAATGTATGGAGATTCATCAAAAATTTCAATAAAATCATTGAAACGTGAAATAGAGCCTCGAACTTTTACCCTATCATTGAGAAATAGCACTTCTTTCGCTCTGCGTGGTTATTTTTTGAATTTAGCCCGTTTTAAGATTTTTTTCCCCACCACTAAGAAATAAGAGAAGGTTGGAGACTCGAGTCCCAAAAGCGAACCATCACGAGTCTTTGAAACCTCGTACGTCTTCGAATTTTCTTTCCAGCGCCAAATTTTAGTCATGACCCTTCTCTCACATCCCTATAGAACCGAGAAAGTCGCATTAGAGATTAGTCTTCGCGTCTTTAAGCCATAAAATTTGCCTGTATTCACATTACTACCTCGCTTGTTCTGATCCGTACTTGGAGCTCACTGTACACCAATTCAACGGATTTCTTTCGGCAACCGACCCGAGGTCACGCAGGAAGAAATACTTTTGTATCTTAGGCCGTTGAAAAATACACTCACCATAATTTCGAAGAAAGATTATAAAGTTATAAATTATAAGTTAAATACTTTTGTATCTTAGGCCGTTAAAAAATACAGTCACCATAATTTCGAGGAAAGACTATATCCAAATCCAACCCGCATTTACGATACGAAGACTTCCGGCGTGACCTCGGGTCGATTGCCGAAAGAAATGGCTTGCCATAAACCACGAAACGAAATGAAACGAAACAATAAAATACGAAACGAAGATTTCGCATTTTACAGATCTTTAAAATGCGAAACCGTCATTTCGCATTTTACAAATCTGTAAAATGCGAAACGACAGACTATAACCTGAGGCTTTGCGATCTCATGTTTAACTGTAAGCTTACTCACGAAATTAGATGAAAACTGTGTAGCTCCATGTCTTAGAAAATTAGAGATTACTTTGAATCTCAGTGGGAAGAACAGTGTAAACTTTCCATGTACCAAAAGCCACAAATTTATAAACTATATTGAAATACTTCAACTCGTGTTGTTGTGGCGCCATTTTGAATGCACAGGGACCCCAATCGAATCATAATATATGACACCAGAGAAAAAAATTTAGCGCCAAAGGTTTTACCTAGTTAGGTTATGCATAGTTTGTGCTGCATGCTTTTCTGAGGAAAAAAAACTAGAAATAAATTGAATCCTTTTCTTGCTTTTCTCTTTGTGGGCTTCCTTTGTGCTGTCACAAGATCTGTAAAATGCGAAATCTTCGTTTCGCATTTTATTGTTTCGTTTCGTTTCGTTTCGTGGTTTATGGTAAGCCGAAAGAAATCCGTTGAACTGGTGTACGGTGAGCTCCAAGTACGGGTCAGAACAAGCGAGGTAGTATGTGAATACAGGCAAATTTTATGACTTAAAGACACGAAGACTAATCTCTAATGCGACTTTCTCGGTTCTATGGGGATGTGAGAGAAGGGTCATGACTAAAATTTGGCGTTGGAAAGAAAATTCGAAGACGTACGAGGTTTCAAAGACCCGTGATGGTTCGCTTTTGGGACTCGAGTTTCCAACCTTCTCTTATTTCTTAGTGGTGGGGAAAAAAATCTTAAAACGGGCTAAATTAAAAAAATAACCACGCAGTTCAAAAGAAGTGCTATTTCTCAATGATCGGGTAATATTTCGAGGCTTTATTTCACGTTTCAATGATTTTATTGAAGTTTTTGATGAATCTCCATACATTTCCTTATAACAGGACACCACAGAAACCAAGCTTGGGCTGCCTGTGATCTAAAGAGCGATGAAAATAATAAAATAATTTACCCTAAATGAAAGATTTCCCTTAGAGACGCTTAAAATATCTAATTAAAAGTATATTTCAGTGAAATGTAATAAAAAATATTGAATATTCCATCATCTTAAGATTTTAAAGTTTCTTCCGCCATGTTGATGCATCAACTTGGAACACCAGGGCCTGGTCGTACGAAGCCTGGATAGCGCTTCCTTACCCTGTGGACTACGGCTTAGTCGATGCTGTTATCTAATAGATTTATCCATTGAATAAGATATATCTGTCGGATAGCGCTATCAAGGCCTCGTACAACCAGGGCCAGGAAGTGGGCTGAAGACTATAGAAAACACATGCATGTATTAGCTAACTAAGATTAAAATGGAAAATTTCCATAATAACTCCCCATGCAGAGAAAAGAATCCACACTGGCGGATCCAGGGGGGTTCGAAGGGGTCCACGGAACCCCCCTTGAAGGTTTGGTCTTTTAGATAATAGAAATATGTCTTATATAAATTTTGCTTAAAAGTATCCACAAACATAATGTTGAAAACGAAATGATAGATATTTGCTGTTATAATGTTTAATTTACCTTTAAGTTCCGTTTCTAGATAGTAAATTAGTTGATTAGAGCCAATTTTTTTGTCAGACATCGACTAAACAATAGAGAATTATACACAGTTTAAGAACCGGAACCCCCTTTGAAAAATCCTGGATCCGCCGCTGATCCAAGTAGTAAGATCGCATGAACTCGAAATGAAGATCCACAAAGGGGGGAAGTTTATATTCAAAGACGCAAAGCCATCATCACCATCACGTAACCAAGGCCCATGAACAATTAAAAAAATTTTTTGAGAATAGCTACCCACGAAAAATACAAAAACGAAGTCATGGAACAGCCATGGTTGGGAGCACTATAAACAAACAAACAACTTAAAGAAGACAAAGCAATATCAGCAAACGCCAATCAACTTTTCAAACATTGGAAAAACGTACTTGACATAGTCTACAGTGGTAATAAGAATATAAGGCAACAACTTCAATAATAACTTCAACTTATACAATGATAATGATAGTAATAATAACATAGCATGACGCCTTGTCTTCATTCGAAAATCTTTTCAAGTTTCCTCGATTGAAATTTCTTAAAGTTAAATATCTCTCTAATAACTCTTATACAAGTCATGTCTGGGTGCTTAGTTCTAAATTTACTATTAAGTGAATGGCTTAGGGTGGTGTGGGTATTTATGTTAGTTTGACTATACATACTTCTTGGGCTGAACCTTGGTAGGTGATGAAGCAGCATATATATGGATATTTTAGCTTTTAGGCCTTTAACCGTTTTTAGAAAAGATGGCTAAAAGTGGTTCCTAATTTTTACATTCTTTAGGGACACATGGCAAAGAAAGGCTCAGATTGGAAAGGTCGTATAAAATTCATCCCTTGGGATGGTAGCACGACAATTAATGACTTGTGGACGGAAACAGTGCTCAATATTTGGCTGTGCAAATGCAAACTCTCGGAATTGCAAATCACTCAGCTGATTTTCAACCATCAGTTTCTTGTTCTGGAAACAAAGAACTGGTGGTGGTCGATCGAAAAAGACGGAGAGGGAATCGTACTTCAAAGAAGTAAAAGATTAGCTGACGTTCTATGGCACAGAACTGATGGTACACTCAGACCCGATCCAATAATAACAATGCGTTGGGATGACGTTGGATACAAGAATTTAACGATGGCAAGCATATATGGCTTCATTGTTGAAAACGAATTACATCTCCCCTATCACTTTTTATTTGCAAACTGCCAACGTTTTGCTGCGAGGCTTTATGATGCGATACGCTCAGCACCAGTAAGTTATGGTTTATTTGAGAAAATGAAGGAAATCAGATTTTAATTAATATCCTTGAGAGTTTAATATGAATCTTTCCCAAATTTGGCCCGTAGTAGTAATTCTTCAAGGCAAGCAATTACCGCATATCTGTTACCATGGAAACCAGGTCACGTGACCACAAGGCCGCCATCTTGGATTTTTAAAATAAATCGTTTGTAATCGTATTGAAACTACTTCAAAAGTCCTGAAAATCCATATTCCTTTTGATATTTGCAATACCTATATGGATCTAATTGGATATCTTGGAAATTATATTAAGTTTAATTTTTAGAATATTTTTAATTTTTTGGAAAAAATAGAAATTATTCTAAAAATTAAACTTAAAATAATTTTTACCATGGAATGGTATCCATATAGATGGATCCATATAGGCATTGTAAATATGAATAGTAATCTGCATTTTTATGACTTTTAAAGATGTTTCGGTACGTTTACAAACGGCTTGTTTAAAAATCCAAGATGGCGGCCTTGTGGTCACGTGACTCAGTTTCCATGGTAACCAAGGCTCTAAGGTTCCTTCTTTTCACAAAAGACATTAACTTGCCAAGTTTGGGGAAGATTCGTAGAAAACTGGCTATGATATAGCTAATCAGTTTTTCATCTGAGAGCCATGCCTTAATGATGCTGAGCTTGAAAGCTGCTAATTTGAAGGACTTCCCCCATGCAGTACCATACTCTTATGAAACGCAACGAAACTGTAAGGTCATATTAAAGTAAAGTCGCTAGAGGTTAATTGTGAGTTTGCTGAAGATGTATACACCTATTTCAAAAAACGTTGTCGGTTGGATATCTGAAATCAGAAATCTCGTACCGATTGGAATTGTGGGGGACTGAGTGTTTTCTCGTTCAAAATTCAATATACACTTATACCCAGATAGTTTACCAGCGCAGGTCATCGCTCAAAGTTAGTATATTAAGATATTAACTTTTTGCGAACTACTAATTAAAACCGCAAACGATTTACAGCTTACAACCCACAATTCCTTTCGGTCTCAGATTTCAGCTCTTCGACCGACAACGTTATTTGAAATAGGCGTATACCCTAATCGCTATTTTAGTATATTAGAGATAGTTGTATTGTTCCTTAAACCATTGTAACGAACCATGATTTCTTAATACTCTTAAAATACGTTAATATTAATATTTATCTAAAATGATTAATATTAACCATTAATCAATTAGTAGTAGGTTTAGATTTCAAGTCACGTTAACGTTAACGTTTGTATTTGATTACAAACATTTTAGAATCACTCCACCCTCAGGGTACTATTGTATCCTGCTGCTTCGAAATCATTTAGATTTTCCTTCTTATGGTATTTAGCGGGTAATTTAGGGACAATAACACTATATTTAATATTCTTGTTCTATCATATTGTAGACCCCTGGCATGCAGACTACCTGCATGAGTCCAGTTATATAGCCTGGTCAAGCTAAGCGAGTACTGCTCAGTGTACACCTGATTCTAATTGTAGTTTTATCTTCTCTTCGTGACATTCAATGGCGTATGTTCTCGAAGGGGGGTATAATATGTAAAGGGGAAAATAATATTAAGGAGAAAATATTACTAAGGGAAAAATAATCTGGAAAAAGAAACTTCTTTGTTAAGCCTTCTGTAAATAAGAAATGTAAGGAAATCTCTTTATTTTAATGACATGTCAATAGACAACTTGTCATTGACCAATAGAAAGTCATTCACAATGACTTGTTCATTAACTCCAGGGTCAAGGATGTTTGTTCATTGACATGGCCTTACACTTCTAATTGGGAAGTACTTTTTGTAGTAAACAACAGCTGCAAATCTACTGTACTTTTCCAGTGAAAACGGGTTTTGATCATGTACAACTTTGTACATGCGTACTGGAAAAGAGCAGGGTTGTTTACTGTACAAACAACTACTTCCTAAGCCTTTTTCTGTTGACTTTTTCAGAATGATCTTTCTTATAACTTTAGGATATCTTTAGTGCAATCTGCTCTGTACTAGTTAAGTTAGCGAACGACACCGACAGATTTTCAGGGTCAGCTCTTAGAACTGAGTGCTCGTACTTTTTCCTAAAATCAACACCTGTCTCAAGCTCTTACGTCATACTTGACCTAACTGGTCTAATCTAGTTTGACCTAGTATAAACCGGTTGTGAGGTATTGCGTAAGCTTAGCCCTTAAATACGAGCTTACTCAGAGTTCAGTTCAGTGAGTGTGAGTGAGAGCTGATAGCACAGTGCACAACGAAGTAGCAGCTAGTCAAGAGCCATAACCAGAGTTCAGATGAGATCATTGTAAAGTACTACAAGCAACAGAAAATAAAGTAGAAGGAAGCAACTGAAGAACGACCCGAATCTTTGTGTCCGTTGGGAAAGTATTACTCCCCCACTTCCCCTACGTGACACTATAGATGGTTTTCACGGCGGCCATGTTGGAGGAACTTAACAAAAGAATTGTCAATGAATTCTTTTGCTATATCCTCCAACATGGCCGCCGTGTCTTTTGTTATTTGATTCTCTCTTGGGGATGGTTGAAAACCATCAATAGGGGCAGTTGCCACGCTTGTCCAGTAAGTTAGTCGAGAGCTCTGTACTGACGCGATCGTTTCTTATTATACTGCTTAACGCGTTAACAAGGTATGAGTATACTTTCATTTTATTATTATTATTATTTGAGTGGTTGAATTAAATAGTAATGTCTGTGATATTTCATATAGCGGTTTCTTGATACTTATTCATCGTTGTGTGCAATGCTTATCATTAGTCATTGAGTGGTATTTAAAGTACCACTACGATGAAATGTTAATGCCTCCAATCTTTACTATTTCAACAAGTGTTAAAGTACTTTAAAAATCATGGGAGAAAACTGGCGTTTTTCATTTCTTGATAGCATTTTTGGTTCGAGAGATATTCAAGTCTTAAGTTTATGCTAATCAGGAGGTTGATGACGTCAACTCGCAGTTTCCTTCAACATAGATTTCAGTATATCTCTGAGAGTATTTGATGAATAGAATCCAAACTACTTTGCAGTATACTCGTATTCAAAATATGAAACATGAAAATGCACAAACTGTGGTTTCTATGGCAACACACTGGTGTCCAGGCCTCTAACAAGGATTTGAGTCTTTCAGCGATTGCTTTGCTATTTTCAACTTGAGCCAAAAATTATTTAACTAAATTTTTTCGACCATAACCGCAGATATTTTAACCTAGGCTTATTTGATACCAACTCTCGTAAAGGTAGAAATTTCAAAAACCTGAATTTTAAATAGGGGTGGTCTGGGACTGAGGTTGTTGCTATGGCAACTTATCTCTATAGATACTTTTGAAGAACTGCAAGAAAAATTAAAATATTAGCAAATTTGGTTGATTTTGATTGAAATTGGGCTGAGATATAGCTTCTCATAATCTTAGGCTGCTCAAGTATTGATGACGTCATCGAGACTCCAATATCTTTTGAAAGAAAAAAGATATATTTGAAAAAGGAAAGTGACATTTTATTTTACTATACTACAAAAGGTACTTCAATCCAGCCAAGAAAGAGCAAGTTAGAAATTTGATTGTAGTGGCACTTTACGGAGGATCCCAATTTTTTGATCCCAATTTTCGTTTTGGGTTAACTCTCAAAACCTTTTTTTAACAGTTAAAAACTGATGTACTATGATAAAATGCCTGTTCGAAGCGGTATTTTCAATTGTACAAAGATGTTTTGTTGCACATGTTTGTGTTAGAATGTTGCTTTGTCAGGCTTTTTTATAGAAAATGTATGGGAAATAAGCAAATGAAGGCCTAAACCTAATTTTGATTCAAATTTTTGCTTTGGGTTAACACTTTGATTCCACTTTCATCGGTCATCTCCACTTCCAAACAAGTTAAACTTTCTGAATAACAAGATTTTAGCCTTGTACAACAGCCTTTCTTCAAGAAAATAGTTTTTGGCGCTCACTGCTTGAATACGAAAAGAATTCTCTCTTAACAGATAGTTTTAAAATTTTATTTCTCAGTACAACAGTATAATTGTTTGCAGCTAACACTGCAGTCAGACCAATAATCTATTGTATTTTGGTATGTGTTTTTGTATGAATTTTTGTAAAGTGTTATAATAAAAATGTTCAAAAAACCTTATGTAGTGTTTAAAAAACGAGTAAGAGTGTTTTATACCTGATAAATATTTAAACACTGATACGAGGCTAACCCTGTGCAAATGAGTCTGTAATCAAGAAACACAGCGGTAATTTGGAATTCAAAAGGGGTCTATTATACTGACCATCTTCAAAAAATCGTTACAACTTTTTTGTATCAAAATGTATCAATTCAAAAATTTGCCAATTCGAAGATAATTCATCATATTATTATAGCATATATGAATATCGGAGAGCAGTGCTTTACTGTGTTATTAGAAAACAAGCCGTAGGTGATTCTTTACTGCGCTACCTGCTGGTTTTCAATCATTCCCAAGGGAGTGAAATGACAAAAGTCACGGCGGCCGTGTTGGAGGATATACGAAAGAATTCATTGACAATTCTTCTGTTAAATTTATCCAACATGGCGACTATAACGTCATGTGCAAACGAAGAATTAATCTTTACCTCAGATTTACGACAAAAGAATTGGTAGCTTACATCGATATCAAAATTCTCCAACAACCTAGGCAAAGAATGAGAAGTTGGAACAAGTTAAGTTATAAATTTTTACTTTTAGATGCAAACTTGTGATAATGAATATTTGATGGCATTTGTACTAATCAGTCACGTGGATGCCGGGGCGGGGGGGATACTACCACCCCAAGTTGGGTAGGGGTGTGCCTGCCGCCAGGACCTCAAAACCCTGACCCTATCCCAGACCTAAAATGACACCCTATCCTAGACAAAATGTCAAAAAATGATACCCTACCCCAGACCCAAAAGCTGAAAAACCATACCCTATAGGGCGGCACATACCCGTATAGCAAATATAGGGGAGTACTCCCCCCCCCCCCCCCCCCCCCCCCCCCCACCGGGCGTGGATGGGTGTTTATGCTCATTCTATTTGACTTTGTGCTAATGGATAAGAGGAGGGAAAAAGGAAAGAGGAGTTAGGTTTAACTAAAGGACAGTTTGGCGCAGAATGGAGAGGAAAGGACATGATAGGAGAGGTGAGCAGAATAATGCTGATATCGCAGTCTTCGAGCTATGTTATTCCTATCTACTGCAAAGTACTTATTAGCCATTACGAGGTTTAGGAAAAAACTGGGTCTAGTTGCTTTACAGTGTATTTTGGGGACAAAATAGACGCTATCTTGGAAAGTGCCACAGCCCCACAATGCACTTCAATGCCATTTAACCCCTTTTGTTCCTCAATCTCGGAATGGTTAATAAAACAATCGTTCAAATTTCGTTCCAGTTCCATAGAGAAGAGAACTATTCTCAAGTGGGTGGGGAGGGCATATTTCAGTAATGAATACTTTTGGGGGGGGGGGGGGGTGGGGTGTGGGGCGGAGAAACACATCTCTCCCCACAACTAAAGATAAGAGCAATACTGTCTAGCACCAAATGAAGAATTTCAATGTATTTAACATTTTATACACTAAATACTACATTCTAGCTAGAGAATAGGCTTGTTTTATTACATTTACTTGTCATGTTTAATTTGGTTGCTTTTTATCAAATTGAATTCTTGATGCTTGGAAGTCTCGGTCATCACAGAAACATAAGAAGCATTTTCATATTCAACATTCAATAGTCTTATGTCATTACCATAAATAAGGCAAATATAAACTTAATAGCCCTATTTCACTATGACGTCACATCAAAACAATCTATTGTTCCGTATCAATCCCGTATCAATCCACGAAGAGAAGTAGAATAGCCAGCAAACGCTCAGTATATTTTTTTAGTACATATCAATGATATTAACACATATTATATCTAAAAATCAGGCCATTTTAGATTAAAACTGTTTCGCTAGGAGCAAATTTAGTTAAATTTTCTATTGGATTTGGCGAGTCTATCTCCCACATAAACAAGCAGTGACGTCATAGTGAAATAGGGCAATTATATTTTTATGTGGCGGTTTATGTGAAATTCAGCATCAATAGAGTGTTTTTTTATTAACTCATGAAACAAAGTGTATTTATTCATTTGTGATGGTCAGATTAACGCAATAGAAAACCAAAGAAGTATAGAGTTTAAAAACCAGTAAAATACTAGTCAACATGTACTGCAATAAGCCTTTTCATAGTTTAAGAATCGATTCCACTGCGCATGCGAAATTTCTCGAAAAAAATTTCCCGAATTTCTCACCTTCTTTTGTCTAAACCTTCTTTTGTTCTTAATTAAACAAAAGGTGAGAAATTCGGGATAAAATCGCATGCGCAGTGGAATCGATTCTTAAACTATGAAAAGGCTTAGAGTCTAATTAGTCTAATATCTATTTTACAGGTTTAGTGACTTCACTCTAGTGCAGTAGTGCTAAATTCAGAAATGATGAAATTAAGCTTATAGACAAATATATGTTCGTCATTCTTGTCATTTAAGAATCCCTTATACTACCTAGAATTAGAATTATGCAATCTGCTATGGACATGAGTGAAAAACATCTGTGCATGCTCTGAATGTTTGCAAATTAGCCAAAACATAAGTATATTTGACTTTCAAGCATGCCTGATAAATTGGACTTCACAAAAAGCCAAAACTTAGTGTCCATGCTTGAAACTTAAGACTAATTCTTTCATATTGTGTTTGTTAATACAGTATCTTGGTCTGACAAAAGTATACTCTCGAACTTTTTTGTATACTTGGAGAAAACAAACATTTATTTTCTCACTCAAACTCTTCAAAAGTCTTAGAAAACATGCTGAAGTGCATGCATGCGCAAACGTTTTCCCCTGGTGTCTCTGCTACCCTGACAAACTTTTTGGATGTCAATCAAAGCTTTTCAAGGGTATATTCCTGTAGGTAAGGAGGTCATGAAAATGCCAGCCTTGATCAATGTCCACCATAAGTCTATTTTGTTATGGACAAATTATACAATTTTGTGCATGTGATTAGAAAGCACTGTAGGTTGTTACTTTGAAATACCAAGTTTTCAATTCTAAGGTCTATATACACTGCAATTTTTAAATAATTTGATTATTTAAGCTGTAGTTGCCAATATTCCATTATTAGTATATCATACAAATATAAATGCTTGCTTACAGAATTATTTAAGATTTAAAAAAAAAAAAGAATTTAAAAAGTTATCTTTCTCATAAAAATAGAAGCTACTACATGTAGAATCAAGTGTTGAGCTGACATCTTCAGATTACATAGTTGCTATAATAAAGTTATTATTATTATTATTACATTAGTTGCTATAATAGACCTATCCCGAATGGTTTGAAGTCGAGATTGAACTTGATTCTTTTATTCATCAAGTTCAACCTTTACTTGAAAACATGTTGTTTCGTGACCAGTCAAGCAAATTCGGGATAGGTCTATTGTTTTGTAGTTCCAGAAATTAAATATCCACGAGGGGAGGGGGTCAGATAAAGAACAACATTACAGAATTTGTATGGAAAAAATTGCAAGTTCCCAGGGGTAGGGGGGTCCTTTTACAAATTCTCTCCATGGTGGGGTATGGATATTTTCTGGAACTGGTACACCTTTTTTTTTTGACATTTTAATTATTAGTTTAGCGTAAAGAAAAAAATAAAAATTATATTTCTATATAGCCTAAAATTAAAATCTATTTATACAAGAATGGCATAAATACACTCACGCAAGCACACAAAACAAAAAATTATTCTATCAGCAAATAAAATGGTCTTGTTATCTAACGTTCTCCTACTATACTATGTGAGCATATATACAATACACTTTGAGCATATAAGATGGTCTCGTCATGTAATAGGTGTGCTAATGTTCTGCTACCATACTATTACTTAACATATCTTGTATGTGTGCCAGTTTGAAGCAATCTCGGCAGACAGCCATGTACTTATCAGCACCTCCTATCACCTCAATCTGAAGATAAAAATGAAAAAATAAATAAATAGGATTTAATGCTTAACCAAACTGCTTCCAAACTGTGGCTTTTCTCTCAGTGAACTCCGACTTGAATTTCAAAGTTGATTTTTGAAGAAGAAAAACTGTAGATCTTGGGAGAAAAACCTCAAAGCATGAGAGAGAACCAACGAGCAACTCTACTCACATACAACACCAAGTCTGGAAATTGAGCCAGTCACATATTTGGTGAGATGTGGGCACTCACTGTGTCGCATCACTCCCTGTACCAGGCTCTTCCATGAGGTTCACTCCACTACATTATATATTTACAACTCACAATGTTTTTAGAGATTGTCATGATAAAAAGGTAAATTTTACACCATGAAAAGATGGGGAAAAAAGTTTTTAGAGAATGAGGAAAACTGAGGGAAAAAAACATCGAAAAAACTGCACTTGAAAATGATCTAGCCCACGACAGGGCTCCAAGACAAACCAAAGCCATGAGAGGCAAGTGGTAATTACGCCAACCATATCAAAATATGCATAATACCTAGGCTACGATTTATGGGCAGTCATCTAACAATGCCTGGGCATATACCTCTTAGGCCGGTTCTCTTGATTTGTCATATTGACTGTACTGGTCACATGTTGATATTGTCATCATGTCAGGCCATTGAGTAGACGTAATTTTAAGCCCTGGATTCATCGGATTCATGTACATTACTATGTTAATTTTGACCACACTTTGAGGGTACTCTACTCTTACCTTTTTATCACTTCCAAGTCTTTTAGTGAAGGCTGCGTCTTTAAAGCAGTTCATACAAACAGCATTTAGCTTAACTACACTTTCTGCTAAAGGGACTAGATTTAATACATTACCAAATGCCTAGAAATATAAAATACACATAGCATTATTACATTTTAAATGATACATGGTTAATTATAGTATAGGTATTTGTATGGTTCCTCTTAAAATCAAGGATTAATTTCATCAGTTTTCAAAATTTTTGAAATTGCCCAACTCACAAGTGAAATTACACGTAATGCTTCATTTTAAAAGGAACCATACATGTGTCATTACTTGTTTATCCTGTACAGGACATAGTTCAACAAAAGAATAAATAAATAAATATAATAATAATAATGTCTTTCAAGGTAACTAAACTAACAATCATTTTATACTACTCCTTCATTAGAAAATCAACTTTTGCCCAGTATTATGATAAACTAACATGTGAAATTACAGAAAAGTTCCAGAAAATATCTATGCCCCACCATGGAGGGAATTTTTAAAAGGAACCCCACTACCCCAGGAACTTCTAATTTTTCTTCCATACAAACTCTGTAATTTTTTTCTTTCTCTGCCCCCCTCCCCTCCAGAATTTCCAATTTCCTCCATGGGTAGGGCATGGATATTTTCTGGAAGTACACAATTTACTAGAGGACATATGACAAGGGTTGTCAGACAGGACTAATAGAGATCTTACTCCAGCCCATAATAGCAAGGTGGTCATAACTTTGAGGTGTCCACAAGGGGAGTATTGACTTTAAATAAAAATGAATCATGAATCATTTGGAGTGTTGTCTTTGTTTGGTTCTATAATTTCACATATGCCTGATGCCAATGAATTCGAAGGCTGGTCTCAAGAGTCACCTCAGAGGCAACGAACATTGTAACAACAGTTGATGTGGAGTAAAAGAGACGGCTATCATCTGAAGAAGACACAGCAATTACCATGCCGAGCTGCAAGGTATGCTGTAACATGTCTAAATGAGACAGGACTATTCTCTTTTTCTATTGTTTTACCTGTCTTTGGAAGGTACCGTCAAGAGCAGCAACAATAACAGTCTTGCCTTCACTTGCCATTTCTTCTGCAAAATCTACAACATCTGGAAACTGAGCAATAATACTATGATTAAATGTAAAATGCAGCAATGATTAAATATAGGATGAGAAATTGGTTTCCATTAGCAGCCAGTATAGATAAAAATGGAGGGAGCGATATCAGTTCTTTAAGCAGCTTGAAACCAGAATTCTCAACATATTTTTGACAACTTTTCAAAATTTACCCTTTTATCATTACTGTTTCATTAGAAACACCGACGCAGCTCACACTAGTTTTTAGCTACAGCTATCTCTTCTAAATATTACATGTACAGTAGGTAAAGTTGTTTTTTTATTTTTATAAATTTTTATGGAGCTTGCTTCTCCTATCAAAACCTTTAGCTTGCTCAATAACCCTTTTGGTCAATAACCCTTTTTTTAGGAGTGCATGAAAATAGAGAGGTGTGGCCACATTGTTTGTTACAGATGTAGCAAAGAAAATATGTTAAGTTCAACCAGCATGACAGCTATGAAAGCAAAATTAACTGTATTCAAAAAATTTTGTATATTTAAGTACAAGAATAATAATTTATACTAAAAGACTTACAAATTGTCCTTCATCTATTCCTATAACAGTTGCCTGTAAAGCTTGTTTCTTAATACTATACAAAACAGAACATGCAGTTGCAGCAAGGGTTTGCCTGAATGAGAAAATATGAAAGGAAAACGAGATGAGAAATTAAAACTGTACATTATGAATAAAATATGCTAGTTTGATACTCAGTATTACGGTATGAAGAAAGATATGGAACAATTGATTCTAATTGCCATTATAAAATAACTGTTATGAATGTCGCATTCTGATTGGTTTGGAGCGCATGCTTTATGAGAGCACATTGCTTGCGGGCGCACTTTCCATTGCGTCATTCCTATCTATTATTGTAATTTGTATTTTTAAAAAGAAACAAAAAACTTGCTTGCTGTGCTGTGTGCAGTCATAAATCACTTGGGGATTGGCAAAACACTCGAGAAGTGTCCAGAAGCACTCCGCTACACGTCATGCTTCTCCTAACACTTCTCTCGTGTTATGCCGCCCCCACATGCTTTATGTGACAGCACGTGCGCGCGTTTTCTATTTCTACAGTTTTGTACATTAAGTCCATCAAACAAATTATGGACTTATTAGAATTAAATTAAATCATGAAGTTATTGGAAAAGATATGCTTGGAGTGAGGTGCTGAGTAGATGATGTCTTAGATTCCAATAATAAATCGTAAAATATAATGCTTCCCAACATTCAGCCGAAATAAATTTTGGACAGTTTTTGTACTAGTTTCCCTCATGTAGGGTGAATATTGAACCGAGAAGTAGTGTGGCTATGTATGGAGCAAATTTTACAGAGAGCCCCTTAAGCCTGATTTTCATAAGTGACGCAAGCACAAGTGCAATCACAAGCACAAGCATAAGAGGCCTTATTTCAGCGTAAAAACTGTCCAACCCAAGCATAAGCACAAGCGCAAGCATCAAAATTTTTTCCTTTTCGTTGTGCTTGCGCTTATGCTTGCGCTGGACAGTTTTCACGATGAAATAAGGCCTCTTATGCTTGCGCTTGTGATTGCGCTTGCGTGGCTTGTGAAAATCAGGCTTTATGGAAAGTAATATAAATGGATGTAAAATAATATAAGTTTTTGGGGTCAAAAACTGTTAGAAAAATGAAACTTAACTAATAGTCAAATGCATGAGGTCTTACTTGTCATGTGTTGCAACGTCATTCATATTATATCTGAGGTCCTTTTCATATTTCACCACTAAGCACCTATGATTGGCTATTTGATATCGCTTAATTCTTCTCAATAGTTCTGTACTGTAGAAACAAACAAAGAAAAAGACTATGTTATAGTAATAAGGATCATATAATCATAGTACACCAGTTTTGCATCCGATGCATAGAGCTGTTTTTTGAAGACTACAGACCCACTTGCACAGGCCTAGCCTTGTTTATAAGTCAGCTATTCACAGATACTATTAAAAGTCTGTGGGATTCCACATTTTTGGTATTATTCAAATTGCACATTCTTTACATTCAGTTGACTCTTGCAAATGATTTTGCCACAAGGCTAAACTTGTACAAATAAGTCTGTATTCATTGAACAGAGCAGTATTTACAGATAAAAATCATACAAAGAGTACCAATGTCAAAGATAGGCTACATGTCCCACCATGAGCAGGGCTCACAATATCGGACTGCATATGGCCAAATGACAGACCAAATTTCAGGTTTGGCAGGCAAAAATAAGGATGCACTGCCAAATTAATAATAAAATGGCATGCAAGATTTACTGGAATGACCTCCTTTTACCATGCTCGTTTACTATGGCAAGCTAAAAAAAATTTCTATTTCGAGCTCAGATAAGCATTCTAAAAGGGAAAAATGATGGATCTACGTAGCCTTAGAACTTAGGTCTATAAGGCAAAAAAATTAAATATGATTCAAAAAAATTTATAGAATAACTGTGTGGATTTAGCCAAGGCTATGCTGTGATTCAGAGCGAAACTAAATGTAAAAATTAGGGGAGGGGGGGGGGGTTGTACTGTATTCATGGGTGGATAGCAGGGGGTAGTACATGTTGCTACAGTACTGTACAAACATGTGCACTTAAATATAAATACTATATGTAATTAAGTAAAAAAAAACTTACTAGGATTAATTCAAATCTGTCGCATTTTCAATAATATCTATCATGGAATCTAAGTATTTTACGTGTTTTTTCTTTTTTATTCTAAGAACGCTTTAAAAACAAACACAGCCGACTATTGTTCAATTCAAATTTTTGGCGCCGAAACGACAATCCACCTTCAAAACATTTGAAGCGAACGAATATTTCCTTGGCAATTCTGAGGTTCATCTTTCATGCTTCTAAATAAAGAGGACAATTTCTAATGATAGGCGCTGTTTTTATTCCAAAGAAAACATTTCTGTTCGAAGTAAAATTTTCGCGCTTTTATCTTATTTACAAAATGAGTACCGAAGAGAAAAATTTTAATAAAGACAGAATACTTACGTCTTGCCAGAGAACATTGGTCCAAATATAACCTACAATTGAGGAAACATGTATAAGCTTCTAAAATAAAAATTATTCTTACGACTATTAAAAAACACAAGTTTAGCACGAAGCATTTGAGGTATAAACCTGAGCTAAAATAAAATGCTGAAACGACTACGTACCTGAATTTGTCCTGGACATTCGCTTAGACTGTGATGTCTTTGGTAATTATGGAGTTCGGGGATGGTTACTAGGGCCATTTTGGTGAGTTTAGAAGGAATAAATGAAGGAGTTTTGGAGGAGAAAATCTTTTGTAACGAGAGTAAGGCGCCAAATGTGACTTGAATCTCCCGCCGAAGCATCTTAACCCACAATGCACTGCGACCTACGCGCAATGATTCATGGTTAATCATCATCATCATCATTCATCGTCATCACAACCAAAAGATTTCAAAACTATTTTTTTCACTCCAAAAAGTTATATAATAATAGCATTTTTATACGTACCTCAAGTATCATACAGACCACAAAATGTCTTAATTTCTCAAACAGAGGCAAATATATGAAAACTTTTACCACAGATGTCTGTCTGTAATTCTAATTTGCACAGTAATTCGCAATTTTTTTCGTTTCGAGTGAAGTTTTAGAGCATTTTAAAGGAAAAAGCTATGCAATTTGTGATTCACATGTTTTCAAGCGAAGCACCATGTTGAAAGTCCCGCGCGCCCGCGAATCGAACCCAACAACCCCCGCGATCCTCGGTGAGTGATCAGTCTCCTGTGATATCGTTGCCTTGACAACACGAGCAAGCAAAAACATGGCGGACGAAGAAAAGGTAACGTTAAAATTGTATTGCTCACTTTTCTTACTTTTTCTTTCTTTCTTGATGCTAAATGTACAATTTTATTATGAAAACTAGGTTAATAGTTAATGCTTTTTCTAATTACACTGTAATATATTTATGAATAGACCTAAATATTGTAAGATTTTTGCTTAAGATATCCGCAAAGACCAATTTTTTGATGAAAAAATTGTAAATATTTTAAATATCAATGTTTTGAGTTGAGTTATTTTCTCTAATTTCAGAATTTTATTGAGCGAAAGAGTATATTTTTAGTATGTCAATGTAAATATCTGTCCTATTTTGGTGAAATTATAAGAGAATAAGAGTATATTTGTACTATGTCAATGTAATATCCGTCTTATTTTGGTGAAATCATAGGCTCCAGAAACTGCACCAGAACAAGAGGCAGTGGTTGACGAGAAGGATGGCGATGATGAGAAAAAAGATGTAGAGGAAGGAGGAGAAGACAATGCAGAGCAGCCTGCAGAAGATCCAGCAGAGTCAACAGAAACAGCAGAAGGTTGATAAAATCTAATATAAATTTCGAAAATCATTAGTTTTCACTTGACATATTTTCTTCGTTAACACTCTTGTCTGAAAAATTGCAAGTGACTCATTAGATATTTATTGGTATTAATAAAAAACCTTTTTTTTAACACTACTGTGTGCACATGGATATATAGAACTGAAAGTGGGGATAAAACTACTGTAATTTGCCAATCAGTGATTCACATTTCCAGCATTACCAATTAATAACTGGGCCTTGGAACCTGACAATTATGTGACATTTTTGTTCATAGAAAATAAAGATACTGAAGTCGCAACAGAAGAAACTAAAGAAGAAGACAAACCATTGGAATTAGATAATACTGATGAAAACTTACCTATTCCTGAGGTGGGTAATAGACAGAACAAGTTTATTTTGGCAGGGGTGGTTCTATGGATTGCTAAGTCTAAATGACAAGGCGCAGGTAACTCACATATCAAACCCTGAAACAACCTCTGGGCTGATGTAAGTCAGGGCATGGCTAACTCACAGATTAAACCCTGAAACAACCTCTGGGCTGATCTAAGTCAGGGCATGGCTAACTCACAGATCAAACCTTGAAACAACCTCTGGGCTGATTTAAGTCAGGGCACGGCTAACTCACAGATTAAACCCTGAAACAACCTCTGGGCTGATCTAAGTCAGGGCATGGCTAACTCACAGATAGAACCCTGAAACAACCTCTGGGCTGATCTAAGTCAGGGCATGGCTAACTCACAGATCAAACCCTGAAACAATTCATGGGCTGATCTAAGTCAGGGCTCTGCTAACTCACAGGTTGAACCCTCAGTAGGCTAGCTACAACTCAGACTGAATTGGGATTTAATTAATTTTGTGAGTGGCAAGTATACTGTAAAAGCGCACACCACTACATCAATCTCCCTTGATTCCTATAAAGAACAACATATTTTATAATCAATAAGATGAAATCTTAAAAGAGTAACAAAAAGTATCTAAGAAGTACTTCCTATGGGAAGGTTGTCAATTGGGATACAAGTCCTGTATCCTCCTCCTGTCACGTTTTATCGTAATAACCTACTTCTTTTTCAATATTTTTTCCTTTTTATCTCTGTATAACTATATTTAGCTCACTTGGTTTATTAGAGCACGTATTGTACCTCGGGTTGTAAATAGTGACGAATAAACTAAACTAAACTAAAAATTATTTAATTTTGAGATTCATATATTCTTCAGAATGAGGGTGTACCTGAAGAAGATGTAACTCCAGCAGTTGAAGTAGCTGAGCACATGTCTAGAGAAGGAACACCAACAGGTGACGCTGAGACAGATGGACCAGCTATAGCCATGGAGGTACCTGATGCGACTATCACTCCCCCTCCGGCGGAAGAGGTGCATGAGGAGTATGAAGATGAAGAGCAAGAACCTGCGTATGTTGATAGTTATGGTAAGAACATTTTAGTGTCAACACTTCAATTAAAGGTTAGGGGTATAGGTGGGCGTACGATGACGTCATTTGTTTTGATCAAGAACATGAAATTCTGACTTGGAAATTCAAGCAATAAACAAACAAACGTCAAAAATGGTAAGATCCTATCGCTTGGGAAGTATCTGAGAATTTGAGAACAAATCTCTTGGTTTTCAAGTTAACGTTGTTAAATTTGACAGTAAATGTATGTTGGTTGGCAAAATGTTGCCAACCAACCTACTACATTAACTGCAAAATTTAGCAACTTTAATTTATTATTTCTCCTGAACTAATGAAGCAAACTGCTCTTAAATTGATAAATATTATCAACAGTTATGACTTCTTTGTATTCTTGCCAATTGTTTATTGCTCAAAAGTTGATTTTTGGAAATCTAAACAGTACGCCCACCTATATTGTGTATAAATATTCTAGAAAATATTCATACCACCTCAAATTAGAGTTGCACTGGGTTTTCCAATGGGTAAGAATCATATTAGGTGCTAGTAGAGATGGTATATCAATACCATATTTTGATTGATGGTACTAAGTCATGACTCTATAGTTATATTGCCCGATTTCATGACTGTAATGTCTCCGATCTGCCTGGGGAGAGGGGTGTACTCCCCTATATTCGCTATACGGGTACGTGCCGCCAAACAGGGTATGGTTTTCAACGATTCTACTCAGGGAAAGGATTATATAAAATCGCTCTCACTCTGGGACAGGGTAGATGAAATCACGCTTTCGCAATACTGGAACAGGGTATGATTTTCAGCAGTCTTCCTCTGGAACAGGGTATGAATTTCAGCGATTTTACTCTGGAACAGGGTCAGGTTTCAGTGGGCTCAGCGGCACCTCCCTACCCTAAATGGGCAAGAGTACCCCCGGGCCGATCTGCCAGCCTATAGCAATGAAAAAAATTGGTAAATATTGGTATGAAGAACAAAGTTATTCAAGTGAATTCTATTATGATTCCATCAGTGCCGTGTCATTGATTTTTATTTTTTGGCTTCCCAATATTAGCTGAGCAAGCACTGTTTGATGAGGATGAAGAATATTATGATGATTCTGAACCAGAAGAACCAATGTACAATAGACAAGAACTTCTTGATAAATACCATGTAAGCTACCATATAGACAACAACACCTCTATCTGCCAGTGGTCAAATATGTTCCAAAGAAGATTTAGAGAGGCGAACATCTATTTAGTGACCTGAGTTGTGAAAGTCAAAATTATTAAAAAATTTTTTTTTTTTTTGCTTTATACTGCATTTATCTATTTTGAGACCTTGGGCATTGGCATCTATAGGTATACTGTAGGCTACCCCCCAAAAAATCTTTTGGACTTTCATACTTAAGGCCATAGATGTTAGCTTGTCATACATACATACACCTACTTGCAAGAAGGTTGTCATAGAAGAATAGAACATTAGTAATTTAGTGAGAAAGAAAAACATTAAAAGACAAAAGAAAAAGTTCAGCTTCAGTGATCTTCTTTTGTTTTTTAATATAATTCCTATCCCACTAAATCACTAATGTTCTATTTTCGTATGACAACGTTCTTGCAAGTAGGTGTATATGGGTATTAAGTATGTTTATAAATGCCAACCACTATTTAGATGGAAGTTGTCATAATTTGTCTCAAATAAGATTTTTGCACTGACTAATACCTCTATTAAGCCACTAACTTCTATTTGGTGACCAACCTCTAATTAGTGACCAAGTTCCCAATGTCGAAAAAATGGTCAATCTGAACATGAGAGAAAAAAGGTTTGACTAATTTGTATACAGATTCAGAGCATGCGCAGACGTTTTTTACTCGTGTCGTCAATCTATGCTTTTTTCTTCTCTTATTAGCAAGCCCTTGAGGAAAGGTCTTCTTTGCAATCACTGAATGCTCAGTTACAGCACAAGTTAGCAGAATATTTCAAGAAAAAGAAGGTAATACTTTGCAAAACAATAAAAATAGAATGATATGAAATAAAATATGTAGTTAGAGAATCCATCCATCCAACCCTCCCCCCCCCCCTCCCTCCATCCATCCCTCCCTCCCTCCCTCCTCTCTCCATCCCTTCCTTCCTCCCTCCCTCCGTCCATCCCTCCCTTCCTCCCTCCATCCCTCCATTCCTCCATCCATCCATCCCTCCCTCCCTTCCTCCATCCCTCCCTCCCTTCCTCCATCCCTCCCTCCCTCTTTCCCTCCCTCCATCCATTCATCCCTCCATCCATCCATCCATCCATCCATCCATCCATCCCTCTCTCCATCTATCCATCTGTCCATCCGTCCGTCCATCCCTCTCTCCCTCCCTCCATCCATCCATCCATCCATCCCTCCATCCATCCATCCCTCCCTCCATCCATCCATCCATCCATCCCTCTCTCCATCCATCCATCTGTCCATCCGTCTGTCCATCCCTCCCTCCCTCCCTCCCTCCATCCATCCATCCATCCATCCATCCATCCATCCATCAGTCCGTCCATCCTTTACTTCATCCCATCCTTTCCCCCTTCGTACATTTTGTTACCAGATTTCCTCTGCCCATTATCATTCACTGTTATAATACAACATACCTACAGAGTGATGAAAGACAACAAGAAATAGAAAAAAGTGTAACAGATCAAGAACAGAGATACCTCAAATACATGTGTAAGTTTTCCTATTCAGACTGCTACAAAGTTAGATAAAGAACAGATTGCATATGACTATAAAAAATGGTCCAACATGCTACGCCTGTTTACTAAGCTTTGTATTTTCAATTCTATCAGCGAATCTAGAGGAACTTCAGAATGAAGAGAAACATGAAAGACAAAGCTATAAACTGCAAATAGAAGATTTGAAGGCAAAATGTCATGAACGAGAAGAAACAGTAGAACAAGCCAGGTATTAAACAAATTGATGCGTTTTACTTATTCCATAATTTAAATAACAGTTCTTGTGCCATCTTCAAAGTTAGCAATGCCGTTGCATCAAATCAAGATGAAAGGTGAGCTTACAATGATAGAGACATGTGAATAATTATTGTCCAAGGTGTTAAAAAAAGGTCTGTATCATTGGAAGCTCACCTTTCATCTCGCTTCGATGCAACGGCATTGCTACCTTTGAAAATGGCGCAGGGAACTGTGAAGGGGACTATTTAATTTTATGTTCTCATCCTATTTCCCAGTCCCCTATCTTGACCAAATCCCATAGAACCAGTCTATGATTTGCTAAAATCTCAATCCCATTCCCATTTTTGATTGTTTTTATTTATCCCATTCCCAGTGCATTAATTCTCATTTTCCCAGCCCAAAAAAAGTCGAATCCCAGATCATATTTTACCCCGTCAGGACCCTGTGCCTTCGCTACAAAATAGGATTTTGGTGGACGTTGATCAAAATGTTTTTTATGACATGGGCACTTTGGAAAACACAAAGCTTTTAAGGGCACGTGCCTATGGAACGTCATGGGAACGCCTTGATTGACGTCCACCAAAATCTACGTTGTCTGAACGACGACTCCGCTCGTGCTATATTGAGAAGGCCTTTGATAATCCCACGAGTTGAATGTAGGAATCATTCTATGCTACACTATTGTAAAATAGTTTCATTGATAATGCCCAGTGCGCAGTTTACAAAATTCAAGTTGGATATAGCAAAAGATGCCATCAACAGCAGATCTGGCAAGCCAATCCCTCCTAAGGTAAGGAAAATACTTCTACATCACTCTAGCTTAACATTCTCATCGGTTTTCTAAATAAATTAAAATTAAAATTAAATATATAAAAATTAGTTGGCAAGTCATCCTATTAGGTCCCGTGTTATATTATTATTATCATTAATGAGTTATCAATCTATTTTAAACGAATTTTTCTTAGGACATTGAACAGTACGAGATGCTCGAAAACAAGAAAGAACAGGAGGTGACGCAGGTAAGGGAAATCAAGTGAATGAAGACGCTTGCTTCATTACTTTGGTTATTCGGTCGTCGTCGGTCAATCCAACCGTAGTTCGATGGGTCGTTCATCCATCCATTCGGCCGGTCTTCTATTTGTTTTTTCATCCGACTATTCGTCGGGTGTTTGTTCTTTCGTTTGCTCGGTGGGGCCTTTTTTCTTGCGTCTGAGCGTCCGTTCGTTCGTCCAGTCGGTTATCTATCGTTCTTGTCCGACCGCCGTCCGTTTTCTCGTTTTTGTTAGTTTCAAGGGCGGATCCAGGGGGGACAAAGGTGGACTGAAGCCCCCCTTCAGCAAAAAAAAAACAAACAAACAAACAAAACCAAACAAAACTGAAGAATTAGATGCTTTTTTTTTATTGTTTTCCGTTGTGTTGACAGAAGAAACTGAATTAGCCCCTCCCCCCTCCCCCTAAAATTTTGGCTGGATCCGCCCTTGAGTCTGTCCCACATCCTTCTCTCCATTCATTCCTAACCTTCCTTTACTTATATTCAAGGTTCGTTTAGAAAACATCAAACTACGGAACAGACTAAAGAAGCGAGAGATACAGCTTAAAGCAAAGGTAAGACCTCGCTCAACTTAAAACTTCGAAAAAAACATCGGAGGGACGTAAGAGTACCCTTCCCCCGGGGGGTAAAAGAACCATTGAGGACGTAAAGAAACCCTGGCAGTGACCACCCTCAGTGCCTACACATTATACTAACCATCCCTCATGATTGTAAATTGCATAAAAGCAATGTTATTCACAACTCAATGTAAAGCGCCTTTGATTATATCCATATAGAAAGGGCGCTATATGAATCATAAATCATTATCATTATCAAGAGTTATTTCTAAAGCTCTAGTATCCATGTGTGTAAACGCATTGTACATTGTACTAAATGTAAAAAAAATGAAAACAATAGAAAAGGGGGAAAAACCTATTCCCGCTTGTCTGAGTTGGTTGAGCATCGGTCTGTTGAACAGAAGTCACGTGTTTAATCCCCGCGTAAAAGAGCCACTGAGGGCGCGGTTAAGGAAACCCTGGCAGTGACCAACCTCAGTGCTTACCCCTCATAATAACTACTTCTCGTGCTTGCATGGTTAGTGCCTTTGAGTATACAATTAGAAAGGGTGTTATATAAATCATACTACATATTGTCTCATAATACACCCTCAATAGTGATTGCTAGCTCACCTGTTTGCGATCCCCCAATTTCCTCGCCTCCCCCTGATCAAGGGCGGATGCAGGGGGGGGGAGCAAAGGGGGGCTGAAGCCCCCCCCTCCAGCAGAAAAAAAAAAACGAAACTGAAGAATTATATGCATTTTTTATTGTTTTCCGTTGTGTTGACAAGAGAAACTCAATTAGCCCCCCCCTAAAATTTTGGCTGGATCCGCCCTTTCTGATAGCTTTCAATAAATAGCTTTGTCTCAAAAACATGTTATCCACCCCAAATCCTCCGCCCCTCCACTGCGATGAATAATGACGGGTTCCTCAATAAATGTTCTTTTGATACGTACGAATGTGTGCTAACTTATAATACTGGTTTTATCATTCTTCATAGGAAGAACTGGCTGAAGGACTGCACTTGATCGACTTTGAACAACTCAAAATCGAAAACCAGACCTACAATGAGAAAATAGAGGAAAGAAACGAGGTAAAGTCAAAAAAAGAACCCTTCCAATGGCCTGCATGCCTACCTATTCAAAGCCTAGCATATACATAAGCCAAGCATATATGCAGCTGAAATGAAAGAGCAACGTTTTGTGCAAGGAATATGTAATATTAATGACTTACCTTCTGTTGGCGCTATAAACAAGAGCCTGTGAGCCTAGTTAATCATATGTTCAAACTTTTATTATCTTTTGAATATTGAAGATTTGTTTTCAATAATGAATGTTCGAATCGAATAATGAATTCAAGTATCCCTTTAATAGGGTATTTTGTGCTGAAGTGCTGAAAGTATTTATCTTGCTTGCAGGAGTTACTTAAACTAAGAAAAAAGATCACAACCACTGTTCAAGTGTTAACCCATTTAAAAGAGAAACTACAATTCGTTCAAGCTGAAAATGCCGACCAGAGAACCACTTTACGATCGGTTGAAGCATTGGTTGCACAGGTGAGTCGATTATTGAATAATATTAATAATAATAATAATAATGATAATAATAATAATAATAATGATGATAATTATAATGATAATAATAATAATGATAATAATAATGATAATAATGATAATAATAATAATGATAATTATAATGATAATAATAATAATGATAATAATAATGATAATTATACAGCTTCTCATTAATCCCATATAGGTAACTGTCCAATTATTTTCTTAATTGGACAGGTCTTGTTGATATGGGATTAATTAGGCAGCTATATAATTAATAGGTAATGGGATTTCATGCTCCCCAATCAAGAAATAACTAGACTCGAAAAATTCCTCTGACTGCCAAATTGGACTCGGCCTACGGCCTCATCCAATTTTGTCAGTCCTCGGAATTTTCCTCGTCCAATTATTTCTTAATTGGACAGCATGGAGTCCTGTTACATATATTAATAATAATAGTGATAATAATAATAAATACTTTATTTTATGTTGCGCAGATTCTACATAAATACTCAAATGCGCATCACAAACAACTGATGAACTAAATCATTATCAATTCAAATACATACATAATTAGAAAAAGAAATCAATAAAAATATATATACAAATAAGAAAAATATCAATAAAAAGATTTCTAAAATAAAAATGTCTTAAGCTTTGATTTAAAAGATGAAATAGAATGGGAACATCTAATATTATTTATTATTTATTTATTTATCTATTGTATATTATTTCATCTCGTATGATTCTTATTTCAACGCAATGAGTCTATAGTTCTATCTCTAGTTCTAACCGAATCACATCCCATCCCGTTCTGTAACGTTCAGCCTCATCCATTCCCATCAATAAACCTTCTCGGCTCTTGCGCGTAATGTTTTCCCATTTCAGACCACATGTCATTCTCTAGAGTATCATTTCTTTGTTTAATGGTTGTGCATTAAAACACACGTGAAAATAATTAAACTTCAAACAAAGGGTCTTATTTTCATTATAATTTTCAATGGGAAAACATTATGCCCGAGCCGAGGTCTATTAATGTGCCGCCACAGAATCTTAGATTCCATTCATTCCAACTCTACCATTTCCAGCCATCCCTTTAAAAAGTCATTGCGGCTTTTCTAGGGTAGGCATTGGCCAAAAAAACCTGTAGCTAAAAATCGCTCGATGTTCGAATTCCAATTTAGGTGATTTGTGCATAGGGAGAATAATCTCTTCTAATTCCACCAATCTCATCTTATGCTATTCCGCCTCATCTTATTCCATTCAATTTTCTTTATTCCTATCCTATCCCTTTCTATTTAATCATATCTTGTCCATTCCTTTCCCATGTCATCCCCTTTCCATCACATTCAGTAAATTATTTTTCCCATTATCCATCCACTCATTCATCCTGTTATGTATCTATTCATCCCGTTTAACAGAAAAGGGACATACTAACGCGAACTAAACAAGTCCGTGACGCTCTTCGAATAGAAAACGTCAAACTTCGACAAAAGTGTGGTCTTCTTGGCAATGAGTCGCTTCTTAGGGACTACGAGCTACGAAAAGACCAGGTAACGACCCCATAAAAAAAGCAATTTCTATTCCAGTCAGTCCGTCAGTCACTCTGTCTGTTGTGTACTTTGCTCTCACAAAGCACGCGCACACAATTTTTCAAAACGCGAGATATATTTATAAGTTATTTCATAATCAAAATCAACACAGAAGAGAGGTACTGATATATTGAGAAACTATGAAAGACATAGGAAACTCGGGAAAAAATACCGATTGCCAAGAAATGGGAATCGAATCAAAATCTATTAACATAAATTATTTTTAGCGGTCCCACTGTACTTATATGAGAAATCATTAGTTTATTAGTCACTTCAAACCTACCCAAGGCCGGACGGATTCTAGTGCACTTCCAGTATTTTAGGGGTCTCACTGTAGAGTGAAGTCATTAAACCAGTGAAATAGATATCAGACTAATACGTATTAGCAGACCCTATTTCAAGTGGCTCTTCGTTTGAATATTCCGCCTCACTGTAACAAAAACGTTTGTTCTTTTCTTCAGAGTGATGATCTCAGTTCCACCATCGAGAAACTCAAAATGACACACGCTGAGCTGACAATGAACTGTGCTGGGGTGAAAAAGAAGATCGATCAAGCCAGACAGGAACAACAATGATTATTTTAAAAAGATTCCTTGTATAAAACTTTGCACTGTAAAATAGCATTTAATATTGAATAAAGATTTACCAAGACGTTTGTTGAAGAAATATGAACTTAATAGAACTAAGTGCGCGCGCGTGCTGTGCGCTCTCATAACGCACGGTTCCCAACCAATCAGAACACGAGATTTTAAAAAGTTGTTTTTTTAATTCACAAGTGATCTGCTTTCACATGCTTTTGGATAAAGAGGCAGATCATGACGCCCACTACAATTTACTAATAAAAAACTAAATAATAATAATGGTATACAATAATTGTAGGTACTGCAGGGTAGAGCACATACAGTTAAACCATGAAATAAAAACAAAGTTGATACTGACAAATATTAGCTATTTAGTGACTAATAGTTACTATTACTCCACCAGAACATTCATTAAACAAAAGACACAAATGGTCTCTTGTGTATGTCTTTGTATGATGAAAGTTCTGGTTGATTGCTAGCAACTATTTGTCGCTAAATAGCTATTTATCAGTATCAACTTTTTTTTTGATTTTTTGCTTTTTCATAGTTTTACTGCATGCGCTCTATCAAGGATTTCCTTTGACGTGTTGTGATGGTTCGGTTCGCTCTCTACTACCCCTCAACCAATCCCCCTCTCTCGGGATCGTTGGGAGTTAGCGTGTGCTGGGGTTACTTGCACGCCACCCAGTATCTGCCAGAAACACCCTTTAAATTAGTCTAACTAATGTTGGTCAATAAACAGGCCAACACACCACTAAAATGAATGAAGATGACAATTACGATTCAGGGTTTGTGCTGAGGTAACAACTTAAAATTCAAGGACTATTCAAGGAGTATACAAGGACCCAAAAATGAATTTTCAAGGATTATGTTCAGTTAACTATGCCAAGGTTTTACACGGTGGTTGGACATGGCCGACTTTCAGATTTTCTGATCTTTCTGACTAGATCTATTTCAGAACTATGCAAGTAATGATCGAAGCAAAAATTCAAGGAGTTTTGCTAAAATCGTAAAATTCAAGAGCTTTTCAAGTGCCCTTGAAAACGCGAATTAAATTCAAGGAGTTTAAGGAGTAGCACGTACCCTGTACATATGAGAAAAACAGTTTTAAAATGTGCAAAATATATGACTAGAGCGTTTTCACGTGACGTCACAGTGGCCATGTTAGTGTACCAAAACAATACATTTTCTATCCTCTGGGAATTGAACTCTATTTTATGCAAATTTTGAGCAGAAAGTTTCTATTGTTTGGTAAATCAATATGGCTGCCATGTGACGTGAGTGAAAACACTTTATAGAAGTTGATGGGATCCCACAAGGGTCAGAGTTGGTTCACGCTAACGTTCTATCCTATTGCACAACAGTAGTCCTATGTTATGTTGTTCCCATGTAGAATTAGCCATTCCGAGGTTGAGGTAAAGACTGGGTCAAGCTGGCATTGCAGTGCATTGTGGGACTGTTTTTAGGGTTTCATATTTCCAAGATGGCGTCTATTTTGTCCGCTAGAACAGCCCTACAATGCACTGCAATGCCAACTCGACCCAGTCTTTTCTTCAACCTCAGAGTGGGTAATACGTCCGGGGCAACGTTGGTGCACGGACGGAAATATCTGAATTTGCGAGTGTCTCTAACTAAAGTGCGGATAAAATAAGGATTAGATAACTAAGAAAAACCTGTCTGTGACACGACTTCCTCTACTTGATGAACAAGCTGTTGCATCTGAAGCATCTGTATTGCTTGGGTGGCTTCCTGTAGAGCAGCCACTTGCTCTGCTTCGGTTCTCCCGTTTAGTACGACTTCATTGGGCTGCTGAGGGACCGTATGTTGGAGGGCAACCAGAGCGGCTGTCTCGATCGTCTTCGTCGCCTCCACTTCCTGCTGAGCCTGTGCTTCTATGACGCCCTCTTGTTCCTGCACGTTGGCTTCCGGCACTTCAGCCTGCTGAATGACTTGTGCTTCCATCTCCTCGTGGACTGGAGTCTCTTCATGGCTTTCTACTATGTCCGTCTCTGGGTTTCCTGTGGTTTGCTGTGCCGTGGTGGTCTTGGTCTTAGGGATCTTCCCCTCGTGTCGACGGATGTGCTGGACGAGGGTGCTGTGCTGGGAAAACACCTTGCTACAGTTTTCACACTTGTATGGCTTCTCGCCGGTATGCGTCCTCATGTGAGTCTTCAAGTTGTACCCCTTGGCAAAGGATCGCTCACATTCCCCGCACTTATAAGGCTTCTCTCCCGTGTGCACGCGCATATGAACCTTCAAGCCACCAGACTGCGAGAATTTCTTCACACACAGGTTGCACTTGAATGGCCTCTCGCCGGTATGTGCGCGACGATGCTTCGCTAAGCTGCTGTACTCTGTAAACGCCTTCTCGCAAAACTCACACTTGTAAGGTTTCTCGCCGGTGTGGATGCGGATGTGGCCCTTTAGGTTGGCGAATGTATTGAAGGTCTTGTCACAGTGCTCGCACTGGTGAATCTTCTTGGGGTTGTGAAGACGAAGATGGTAGTTGAAGTGGCAACGAAGTTTGAAGGTCTCGGAGCAGTGGTCACAGCTGTAAGGCTCCTCCCCCGTGTTCCTACGCACGTGCCGGTCCAGCTGGTACTGGAATGCGAATGGTACTTTACAGCCATCACAATGTAGCCGTTTGTTGACATTATGAGTCGTCAGGTGCTTACGGAGTTTATTCTCGGCAGAAAATGATTCACCACAGACCTCGCACTGAATAGAATTGTCCTCCTTCCCCTGTTCGGACTCAGGCTTCTTGGCCCGTTTTGGACGGGAAACAGGGGGGGTCTCCGGGGTATGTTTAATGGGTGCTCTTCCACGTTTTCTTCTGTTGTGAGTCTTAGAATGTTCCTCTAACTCCTCCTTGGTTGAGAATGCGTCGCTGCAATTAGGACACTTCATGGTCTTCTCCTTTCCATCCTCTTTATCACCATCAGCTTTATCCTCACCCTCTTTCTCTTTCTCTTTATTTTCTTCACCATTCTTTTCACTTTCTTTCTCTTCGTTCTTCTCGTCATCAGCAGTCTTTGTTGCTTCGTCATCTTTCTTCTGCCCTGCCCTGTATCTTTTCTTTATTGGACGTACAGTACTAGCCTTCTTTTTCTCTGCAGGTTCAGATTCTTTGCCAGCTTCGCCTTGCTCAGGGGTAGTTTTAGTAGAATCTGTCTTGCCTTTATCCATTGTAGTCTCAGGGGCTGGTTTGTCAGCATCTTTCTTGGCAGCAGTTGAAGCCTTTTCTGTGTCGCTCTGAAATAAATGATGTTGAAATAAAGCTAAGCTAGTTGTCATTAACATACAGCAGGCCTTAAGCAACTATCAGTCAACCAGTCGATCTACTACAGCGTAAGTGACTGATCGACCAATCAATTGATCAATGGAGCAAGCCAACCGACCGACCGACCGAATGCCTAGTGGCCAAACAACAAAAACAATAACAATGACTATGATAGAGTGAAACAAATACTAGCTTTTAGTACTAAATAGTGATAGAGCGAAGGCATATAACCCGTGAAATAAAAAATACTAGTCAACGTGTAATAGTCAAATAGACACAAAAGAAAACAATGGAATTAGGGTCTACTAAAGTGTATTAGTCTAATATCTATTGCACTCTAATCAAACTCTAATCAAACAATAGGAAACAAAGGATTCTGTATGAATTACTACCAATTAGTACTGAATATTATTCACGGGTTTAGTGCGTACATTCTAGTGAAAAAATTCTTTAAAATTAGTGAAAAGGAATCGCAAAAATCTCCAAGTAGTAGATAAACAAAAGAATACTTGTCTTTGTCGAGAAGGTTTGCAAAAGGTAAAGTGAAATGTAGGGAAACAATGAAAACGTGGTCACGTTTGCCGTTTGCGGGAAGGAAAAACGGGAATCTTAATCTGCCTAATAACTATATGTAGACTTCGCATTTATAATGAGCAACATTTGATAGAAAACCTTCTCAATTGATAAATAAAATACCTAGCGACCCTCGGGATGTATATGGCTTATTGCCTCCGTTCTCAGTAATTAACTCTTACTTATAGACCTTGTGATGTCACTCTTGGGAGTCTATTCTTTCATGTGTTGAAATTTTTAAAAAGTTTATCATAAAAGAACAATTCTCAAGGGAATGTCATGTGATCTGAAATGGGCAATTTGCATACGAAGCTACAAAGTTCTATTGTTGGTAAGGGAAGGACCATTAATTTTTTGATGGGGGGGGGGGGGGGGGTGGTAAAGAATGAAAAAATAGTGCTTAAAAGCGCCAGAAAAAAATTCCAAAATATGCCCAAAAAAATCCTGCACAGCCATGAGGCGTAACAAAAAATTCCCGCACAAAATAAATTGCCCAAACCCCCCCCCAAAAATCTAATGGTCCGCATGCATGTTAACCAATGCATGACAAGAATACAAGCCTGTGTTGAATTGCTCGGCGGTCTGCGGTTCCCCTCCCCAACCCTTCTTCAAGACCACCACGCAACACAGACTACAAGAGTTGATATATTAGTTTTAGTACAAGTTAACACTTTGTTTTGTGTACTCAACACCTCTCTACCTTTTCTTTAGTTCCTTCATCTTTTTTCTCCACAGGTTTGTCTTCTTTAGCTTCCTTTGTGACAGCAGTGGCAGTTGTGCTCGTAGCTTCTGCTGTTTTATGAGTGGCAGCAACGGTAGGAGCCTTGGGTGCTTCGCTAGCTGCGGCAGTAGTACCCTCTCCTTCCTTCTGAGTACTGTCAAGATTGATACTAATAGCAGAACCCTCCTGTGCATTATCTGCAAAAAGATTGGCTTGGCTTTCCTAGATAGTGATTCAGAAACACAAAACATTAGGGACGAGGTCTAGGAATGCCAAATAATCCTCTGAAAATATAATCCTAAATTTTAAATGGACATTTCTTCAAAATATTTCCTACCCATTTTTATGACTACAATGAACCCTTCTCAAGAAATAATAAAATAAAATAAAATAAATAATGATAATGATAATAATAAATAATAGATAATATAAAAATATCTTGGATGTGAGGCTAACGTGAAATAACAAAAGAAATGCCACAAACATTGTTTTTTTATTTTTTATTTATTTATTTATTTTTTGGTTTCGTTTTTTTTTGTTGTTGTTTTGTTTTGTTTTGTTTATTACATTGCTTGACTTATTTGTTCTTAACCTCTTCCAAGCTCTGGTGGAGCAAAATGCTAATAATAGTCAATAATTTAGTTAATGCTAAATTCCTCAAATTCCCAAAGTTTCCTTCCTTTCATTCCACAGAAAGCAGGCTGAATTTTTCAGAGAGATTCTATTTGTGACATCATTTTAACGTTTTTTTTAGTTGTCCAACTGATTACCACCGCAACTTTCAAACTCTACCTTCGATTTGTTGCCAAATCTCACCAAAGCACAAAATAATGACTACTCAAATGTATTTCATACGAGTCTTCGGCTCATTGACAATGATTGTACATGTTGAGTATAAAGAAAGCTACTTATCCAGGGTTTTCAATAGAAGTCGGCAACCCATTTTTTTTCTTTCAAAATCACTTATATGTGAATAGCGTAGTAGTATAGTTGCAGCTATTTTCGTATGTGAAATTTTCTTTTCGGAGATACAGTACAGCTCGCGGGGATCTTAACATTCCACGCGTGCAAACCGCATGTAGTAGACTTAGTGTAGTACACTCCTACGCGTGTAGTGGCCGCAAGTACGTTGAGTACACGATACTACGTGTAAAAACTACACGCATCTGATTCCCTTTTAACTAGTGCCTATTGTTCGTGCTCACAAGCATGAATAAATCGAATAAAGTAAAATAATTTAACAGAGAAAACAACGTTCGAATTAAAAAGAGTGTTTGGGGTTAAGAGTGTTTGGGGTTAGTTTCACGAACCTGTACTGATAACAGCAAACACGTTTATTACATTTACAGTAAAATAATATGGCATTTCTGAAGATGATATGAACATTTAAAGTATCAATATGCAAATGAGATGACGTAAATTCAAGACTAATTTATTATACAAAAATGCTGTTATGGAAGGTACTGCTGTTTTTTCATTTGCAAATCATCCTTATAACTGAAATATATGGCTTTGTACACTTTTAGGTTATTTCACTTCAGAACAATTGTTGTAAATTACACTGCAAAATGTAACCCATTCTTGAATTTACTTCATCTCATTTACATATTGATATTTCAAATGTTTGTATCTCTGAAAGGAGAGGTCTACATACAAAAATACTGCAACCAACCTGTTCACATATAAGTGATTTTGAAAATATTTTTTCCCTTGATATACACTTTAAGACATAGCAAGAGGAAGAGAGGACTTACCTGAATCTGTTGGATCTGCTCTGGTGTAAGCCCACCAGTTGATGCCATGATGTCTGGAGATAATATAAGTACAATATTGCCAAGAGAGTAGAGAGAGGATTGACTGGGTATCTGACCTGACTGCATCACCTCTATTTGATCTTGTGTTAGATTGACCTTCAATTATATTTTTGAAAAAACATTTACAGCCATTCTCAATCACACTCGCCCTCTAGCGATTTTTTCTGTCGCGACGAATTAAGTTTTGGGTATGTCAATCACAAGGCGTTTCCATAACATTGTTGGAAAACGCAAAGCTAAAAGGGCATGTGCCTATAGAATGTCATGGAAACGCTTTGATTGCCAAAATCTACTTCTTCGCTACAGAAACAATCGCTAGAGAGCACGTGTGATTGAGAATGGCTGTAATATATGTCTGAAACCTTGTTTTTGCAGGTATTGTTCATTGCATTGATTCATTTCTTTTGGAATTCTCTGCAGTTGTCAGTTTTGGTCGATGTTTAGACCATCCTTGACTGTATAGTATCCACACTCAAACTTATCTGCAAATGGTAAGACCTTCGCAGTAGCTTGGATGACCAATAAAAATGGTGATCCCATCTCACTTAGGCTCAGGTCGAACGTCGAACTTCACATGAGCCAAACCTTATCACATCAAAGAAGCCACCTTGTTATCCATTGTTTCAAGTAGGTTTGCCTCAGTGAAGTTCGATGTTTGACCTGAGCCTTAGAGATGTTAGACATCTATAGAAGGCTACAAATTTATCAGTGCTACTGTAAATTGCCAACTGTCATGTGTCACCCTGGCTAAATAAAGATAAAATAATATTATTACTTTACCTGTCCTTCTCGATTACCATTGGCTTGTTGTCCTGCAGCTCCAGTCGTCTCATCTTGCATTATCACTGCAATACTAGGTTCAAAGTTTCCTTGGTTGTTTTCTGCTGGCTTCTCTGCTGGCTTCTCTGCTTCCACTACAGCAATGTTTTCACTTGCATTCTGCATTTCTGTTAAGACAGCAGCTATTTGAGTCTCTGCGTCAACATCTGTTTTAGCAGTTCCCGCTAGGTCTTGTCCTTCAACTGTTTGTTCTACAGCTTCCTTCTCATTCGTTCCATTGCCAACATTACCTACACTTGCCATCTTGTCAGAATTGGTTTCAGCAATACCAGAATACTAAAAATATAGAATTGAATATTAAGAGAGAATTCTTTTCGTATTCAAGCAGTGAACACCAAAAACTATTTTCTTGAAGAAAGGCTGTTGTACAAGGCTAAAATCTTGTTATTCAGAAAGTTTAATTTGTTTGGAAGTGGAGATGACCGATGAAAGTGGAATCAAAGTGTTAACCCAAAGCAAAAATTTTATTTGGAAATGAGGTTTAGGCCTTCATTTGTTCTTATTTCCCATATATTTTCTATAAAAAGCCTGACAAAGCAACATTCTAACACAAATGCAACAAAATATCCTTGTACAATTGAAAATACCACTTCAAACACACATTTTATCATAGTACATCAGCTTCTAACTGTTTAAAAAAGTTTTTGATTGTTAACCCAAAACAAAAATTGGGATCAAAACTCATATGAAAGTCTAGTTTTTGGCGCTTTTTGCCATTATTGCTCGTTATTGAAAAAAATTTCCTCTTAACTTTTAAAGAAACTACAAATTTACCTTTATGAGTTACATTACTTATCAAACCCATTTGAGAAATTGTAATATTTTCTATCACTACAGAATTAGGTATTCATAGACATCAAAGAGTTTCAATGACATTGTCAGAAAACGCAAAGCTTTCAAGGGTACATGCCTGTGGATTGTACATGAAACACTGTGATTGACATCCACCAAAAGATACTTCATTGTAACAGCAATTGTAGGATTTTGTGCTATTGATTAAGAAGCGCTGCTTTCTGTTAGTATACAAATACAAAGTCAAAAAAAAAATATATATATATATATATATATAAAGTCTGAAACAATGTGGATAGCCTTGATTTGTAAATCCTTGTTCACACTTGCTCACTTGTTCACACTTATTTTCATATCTTATATTTCATAAGTGCTACGTGGTCCACATATTCTCATCTTTGCATCATAATTACCGGGACCTAACATCTATTTCACCCCGGCCTGCTCTCAGTCTGACCTCTTGCTCAGCTGGTAGAGCATCGGTAGCACAATTCCAAAGGTCGTGGGTTCGATTCCCAGTGAGGTCAGAAATTAATTTTTCCGAGTTTGTTTCAAAGGGCGCCCGGAATAACCTTGTTCCCAAGCACTATAACTTATCTATATTTCTATATCTTATATTTCATAAGTGCTATGCTGGTCCACATATTCTCATCTTTCAAAATCATATTTAATTCCAGAAAATGTCTATATCCCCAGCAGGGAGGGAATTTGTAAAAGGACCCCCCTATCCCAAAGAACTTCCAATTTTCTTCCAAACAAACTTCATAATTTTGTTTTTTTCTGTGACCCCTCTCCCCTCCAGAATATTTAATTTCCTCTGTAATTGGGGTATGGTATTTTCTGGAATTATACAATCACAATTCCAGGCAGAATCGTACCACTGTTTCAATTGCTAAGTGCTGATTGAGACATTATCGCAACAACAGAACTGGGAATAGATGACTGTCTATCAAATAAATTAGGTATACTCTGGTTACGCATTTACTCAAGGGTAGCCTTATTTCAGTGTCATTGTCGAAGTGGTAACAGGTAGTGGGGCTGTCAACCCCCAAGATATTCAAATCTGGAGAATTGCTAGGGAAGAGACATGACGTCACAGCGGAAAAGAGCGTGCGAAAAGACGTCATTCACTTTGTAACATTTGATGTGATTGGTTTATTTCTGACCAATCAGATTATCGCTTATAGTTACAATGGCCTGCTTGCAAGAACAGTTTATTAGGGATGTTTTGATTTTGTTAGCGATGTAAAATAACACAAACAACACAAAATAATTGGAATGTTATGGTTGTGAAAGTCGTCTCTCACAAGAAATGGTCAGCTTCGGCGATTATCCGGGAGATTTGAGACTCCAATCTGGAGACCAGGAGATACAGTCCAAAATCTGGAGACTCCCGGTTTATCCAGGAGAGTTAACAGCCCCGAGGTAGCCCAAGCTTGGTTTCTGTGGTGTCATGCTATAAGCCTTCTTTACTCTACAGTTCATATTTGTGAATATTCTGATTAATGATGAAATGATGCCAAGTCTTTGATCAAGGAACACACAGTGGTATTTTAGGAAATGGAAAAAGTTGAAATATTATGCTGTATTTGAACAATGTTATTCAATTCAAAGGATTAAGGAAGGATTTTGATGAATTTATTAAGAATACATTTTCTGTAACAATGTTTATATATAAGCTGTGCATTATTTTTTATAAGCTGTGGGTTAATTTTTGTAGATAATATATTTATCAATTTTTCGCCGAAGGCGAAGTGAATATTGGGAAATAATATTTACCGAGACGCGAGTCTTCGAGCGGCGAGGTAAATATTCTCCATATTCACTGAGTTTTAGCATTTATCAAACTCATGAATAATTCATGAGGAAAACACAACAGAAATCATGACCGTGAAGAGTGTTGTAAATCTGATACAAAACTGTGTTCATTTGCATAAACTTTAAGTTGGATTTTCTTGGCCAAATTCACTTTAATTTCGAAAATTTTAGTGAAACACAAAGGAACTAACCTAGACGTTTGATAAGTCATATACAGTATTTGTGTCTGTGTTGTATCACAGGTAGCCCAAGCTTGGTTTCTGTGGTGTCCTGTTATAAGGAAATGTATGGAGATTCATCAAAAATTTCAATAAAATCATTGAAACGTGAAATAAAGCCACGAAATTTTACCCGATCATTGAGAAATAGCACTTCTTTCGCTCTGTGTGGTTATCTTTTTAATTTAGCCCGTTTTAAGATTTTTTCCCCCACCAGTAAGAAATAAGAAGGTTGGAAACTCGAGTCCCAAAAGCGAACCATCACGGGTCTTTGAAACCTCGTACGTCTTCGAATTTTCTTTCCAGTGCCAAATTTTAGTCATAACCCTTCTCTCACATCCCTATAGAACCGAGAAAGTCGCATTAGAGATTAATCTTCGCGTCTTTAAGCCATGAAATTTGCCTGTATTCACATACTACCTCGCTTGTTCTGACCCGTACTTGGAGCTCACTGTACACCAGTTCAACGGATTTCTTTCGGCAATCGACCCGAGGTCACGCCGGAAGTCTTCGTATCGTAAATCCGGGTTGGATTTGGATATAGTCTTTCTTCGAAATTATGGTGACTGTATTTTTAACGGCCTAAGATACAAAAGTATTTAACTTATAATTTATAACTTTATAATCTTTCTTCAAAATTATGGTGAGTGTATTTTTTAACAGCCTAAGATACAAAAGTATTTCTTCCGGCGTGACCTCGGGTCGATTGCCGAAAGAAATCCGTTGAACTGGTGTACAGTGAGCTCCAAGTACGGGACAGAACAAGCGAGGTAGTATGTGAATACAGGCAAATTTTATGGCTTAAAGACGCGAAGACTAATCTCTAATGCGACTTTCTTTCTCGGTTCTATAGGGATGTGAGAGAAGGGTCATGACTAAAATTTGGCGCTGGAAAGAAAATTCGAAGACGTACGAGGTTTCAAAGACCTGTGATGGTTCACTTTTGGGACTCGAGTTTCCAACCTTCTCTTATTTCTTACTGGTGGGGAAAAAAATCTTAAAACGGGCTAAATTCAAAAAATTAACCACGCAGAGCGAAAGAAGTGCTATTTCTCAATGATCGGGTAACATTTCGTGGCTTTATTTCACGTTTCAATGATTTTATTGAAATTTTTGATGAATCTCCATACATTTCCTTATAACAGGACACCACAGAAACCAAGCTTGGGCTACCTGTGGTTGTATCAGATATACAATCACTAGGCTACGCCTCATGGTTGTATATCTGATACAACATGTCCACTCATACTCTATATATTACATACCAACTTTTGTACAGAGTAACATATTTTTATATACAATAATTCAATAAAAACAAACAAACAGAAACTTTTAGTTTGCGTGACAAATTCACGCAAAACTTTTAGCAAAACTTTTAGGCCATACTTCGTTGCCTTTTTAGTATTGATAGGAATGGCATTTACTTTCATTTTTTCAATTTCCACATCGGAAAATGTAGCAAAACGATTGCCGGCAGATGCCATTTTGTTGCTGACTCAATATTCCGATATTCAGAGGTGAATATCAGTACAATATTCACCTCCAATTAACCAATGAGCGTGCGCATTCTTAGGAAGTACACAAGTTGGTATATGCTAAATTCCAATATTTTTTAAAACAAAACTTTTAAAATCTTTATAATCCACATGTAAAAGTGTGAAGAGTAAATAATTTAAAACTGCTATTAGTATTATCCAGAACTGCAAATTAATTGGTAAAATTATATGCCAAGAAGAAAATGGCGGATAGCTTCAGCAGCTAACAAAATCTTAGTTTACAATTTCTTCCCAAAATAATGAAATTTATTTTTTAATTCCTCCAATTTACGAACTACTAACTTAGCAGGAATTGCATATCAAATGAAAATCATACAAGGAAAAAAAATAATACTCATAAGAAGCTATTACTGTTTGGTTCGTAAAATCCATCGTTGGGCGAGGGAGCATGGCCGCAATATCGAAGTCAAATGGAATTATAACTAAAAACTCATTCGAATCCGCCTAAATCTCTTCAGCTTTTGCCCATCCTCAATTAAAACGCTACCCATCTTAAACGATACGACACGAGGGACATTTTTACATAATGATAATGCCAAATAAATGAGAAAAGTCCAAGATATGTTTAAAGTTTTCTTCTCCTTTCTTCAATAAAAACAACTAGATAACAAGCACAGGGTTCCCGATGAACCACAAAAAATCCCTATAAAATGGGATACCTGTGTCTTCCAAAAGCCAATTATTGCAGTCAATGTTATGAGCTAAAATAAACCAAATACTAAAAAATAAGTTTTATCTAGATATTCTCTTACCTTCCAGATAAATTTCGAATTTTGTTCCCGAAGATAAGTTAAGCGTCGTCTCCACAAATGGCGCGAAATGACACCCTCAGAAATCTCCGATTTTTTACCAAAATTTCTAAACCTTGGCCCTAAATAACTGAACAGAAGACCCAGATGAGATTACGTTCACTAGTATGGTGGGTTGAAATTCGATTTTTCGTAGTTTTTTGGTGGTTTTCGAGGTGATATTTTCAGTGATCGAGAAAAGGACAAAGGCCACCCAACATCATATTCCCTGATCGAGGAAGACGCTAGTGCCCAATCTCTCACGGACCCTCGTTCTCGTTCTCGTACCGTGCGGAACTGTGGGAAATGTTTCCTAAGATTCTTTTCTTTTTTTCTTTATTCTTTCTTTTTTTTTTTTTTTTTTTTCCCAATTTGAAAGCATAATTAAAAGTATTATAGTTTATATAAGTTATGTGAGTTATATTATATCATATGTCAAAAAGTTTAATATAATGCCAGATAAATTTTTTCATAGTTTTTTTTTTACAGATCATTCTTACTGTTATTATACGATATCAATTGACTCTAATAATTTCGCTCTTAGATACATATTGGTATTTGTAATGATGGTTATTTATATTATAGAATAATGATAATACAAATTTATTTAGAAAAATAGTTATACATATATATACACTTGATTGCAGAAAGGTTGTAGTATACATTAATACAAATTCCTAATTTATTCAGTATATTTAATGGTATGCAAAACAGAAAACTCGCTTTATTTATTATTTGTTTCATTCAATGAACGTCATAATATTTTATTCTTGTGTTTTACATCCTACAGATTATAAATCAATTGGTTTTGAGGGTTAAAAAAGTAAAATTACAATATGCATCTCATTAGGTATTTGTATAAATGTATAAATGTATACTACAACGTTTCTGCAATCGAGTTTATAGTGAACATGTCTCGTCTTTAATCCAATCTTTACTATATATATATATGTATATATATTTGTTTGAGAAGAAAAAGTCAAGACAACATTTTTCCCGACAAGCCTGTTTCGTGAATTGCTTCACTCTTCAGGGGATTTAAATCCCCTGAAGAGTGAAGCAATTCACGAAACAGGCTTGTCGGGAAAAATGTTGTCTTGACTTTTTCTTCTCAAACAAATATTCTGCTCTACTTCTATCGATGTATTGAGCACTGTTTTACGGAAAATTGATTCACAGATTTCTTATATATATATATATATGTGTGTGTGTGTATATACAAATCATACTATAACTGAACTAGTAGAAGCAAAGAAATTTGGCTACATCTGATTTTGACCCACACTTTTTGTTTGAATGCACTCTCAAATTATTTTGTGCCGACAAACCGTGGTAACTGACTTTACCATGACTTTTGGCCTGATAAACTAACAGAAATGCTATGCATTTCCAAACATTGAAAAATACATTGTTAGTGTAGTACCCTAAAGACTTGAGTTTAACTACTTTGATTGACAAGTTCAGTCATGTAGAGGATTTTTAAATTGATTTAAAATGCGTTTTCTTTAGCGCGTTTTGCGTCGTTGAACTTAAGTGACCTTTATTGATACAAATCCGTTTCTCGCATATCAGTCAACCGTTTGAAACGGAATTAAATTATCTGCACGGAAAAGATTGGTGTTTTTAAATCTAAGAAGAGTTAGTTATAAGTGCATATTTTTTTGCATTATTTAATAAAATTACAAATAATAATGATGATAATGACGTTAATGGAAACTTTGATATACGACTGATTTTCTTACGACTGTAAGCTTAGCCTGCGTGCAGCCCGAATTTAACTCTTACAATTACAATCTTCTACCCTGAATCTTCTACTTGATTAAACAATTAATTTTTGTATATGATTTGTACGATTATTATGAGAATAAGCAAAGTGAGAAATGAATAATAGATATTAATAACTCTAATATTAATAATATCAATAATAATAATAATAATTGACAATAATAATAGTAATTTGGTTGATAGACACCCTCATCATATATTGACAACTTTATTTGACCTTACATTAGTGCACATTTTTAGTTATTAACTAGTATTTCTTTTTATTTACTTATTTCTCTACATTCTCATAGTTCCTTAAGGCTGTGCTCCCTATAGGGCCCTTTTGTAGCATTCACACGTTTTATACTGCATTAACCACGTCAGCTGCAGCCATCCTCATCTTATGATCAATAAAAATGTACGTGACTATAGAAATATCCCATGTTATACAAATAACAAAGGGATGAATGCAGTTTCTGAAACCCACAGGTTTTCATCAAGAATGACATCAGCCGCCTACGTCCAATGATTTTGTCCTCTTTTCAGAACAGTAGTGACGCTGCTCATTGAGAAGCAGTAGCAGATCCGAGGGTGGTTACAGACAGACAGACAGACATATTTTATTTGGCGTTTTGTACATAGTTGCACATCAACTTAGTTTCAAATAAGTTACGAATATATATATACGTATGTTTATGTATGCGCATACGTTACATGGGTGCTTCCATGGGTTCCGTGGCCAGCCCCCACCCCCCTCCTTTTCTATGAGTTACGTCAAACATGTTTTTATGCTCAAAGAATTTTTTTAATACAACGATCAAAGCGAACATTTTTGAAAACCTGGACTTCCCACTGAGAAATATAAATTTTGTTACTAAGTTATTAATTTTATTCCTTTTTTTTTTTTTTTTTTTTTACTGTTTTTTCCTTTGACTTCTCGAGTGCTCTACAGCTCCCATGGTGTTGATATCACTGTATATAGACACAAGCGGAGGTTCTATATCGCTTTTATAAAATATTTTCTGAATGATTTCGCGCGAGCGTGTCTCTGTCCTCTGATATAAACACGGTAGCCAGCCAATCAGCGCGCGCGTTATATCTCAAATATTTTATAAATATTTATATATCATTTTCTTTTGCAATTGTGTCTACTTGACTATCAAAATTTATATTTTTCTAAATTGACTTTATATTTGCAAGTTAAGGCAACTGATAAGCTTGATAGAGTGCAAACCAGATATTCATTAAATAGTGCTAACTAATTAGTACAAAAATACTGCACCAATGAAACAATCGAAAACAAAGGAAATACATGTGTTAAGTGCTATTTCGTTATTTTGTGCTATTTTTTCAAGGATATATTTTTTAATTTTACTCTAAGGAGTTCTAATTTTCTAACTTCTAACGACTACATGCTACTTTAAGACTTGGAAAACTTCGCTTTTATTTTTGAACCACATCCTAATGTGTTGGTGGAGTTAAAACATTAAAAACTCAATTAAGTGTGAAAAAACAAGCAGCATAATAAATTGAATTGTGATGACGTACAGGAAATGTAAAATTTTTTATTTCAGGGGTTAATTTTCCCAATTCAATGAGAAAAAAAATCACAATGTACGATACGAATTCAAACTTTAAGGACTCTGAGATCGTTGCCAACTGTACTATCGGAATTTTTTAACATTTTCTATCGCGTTTTTCAGTGGTTTAACTCCTCTTTTGTCTTAAATAAGTTTGACAATCTTTCGTCCGGTATATCTAGTTCATTGGATACGGTGCGTGACTCCGTAATGGATTTTAAGCATTTTATCAACGCCCACTGAATAACTTTATTGATGCCTTATAACGGTGTTTGAGCACCGTTTTTATTATATTAACATCTGATTCCTCTATAGAGGATAAAGACAGACCTAATCAACTATAAGGTAAGTCTCTACATTACTTGCATGGCTGTGATAAACACCTGGGGGGGAAAAACGTGCTAAAAACGAATCCAATGCTCATCGTAATTTCAAAAAGTAAGGTTGTCTTGCATGTGAAACTATAAATAATTGAGAATGAATTGCAGCTCGAGTCGTCGCGGTGAAAGTTATAACGAGAGTCTTTTAGAAGCCAAAACCAGGCTAAACCAACGTGTTTTACCTATTGTAGCCAACACATCTCTTCATGAATCAATACAGTATACTTTTCTTTACTTTGCAAAGTAAATTGCAGCTCGAGTGGACGTGATAATTTACACAGCGAGAGCTAAAGCGACATGTTATTAAGTACAAAAAAAACTAAGTTTAAACATAGTTGGTTTGGAAAACAGCAACAATTGAAAAAAACGACAACAACAACAACAAATCTAGAAAAAGTCATATAATAGTCATATAATCTCTCTTACTAGAATAAAAAAAAAATACTCAGTCTAGAACCTGTGGTTTAGAACATAGTAATAATATCGATAAAAAACATATAGATTTTGAAAGTTCAAAAATACCTGAATTAGTTAACTGAACGCTTCGTACTTTCGCCGGACTTCTACAATTTTCAGTTTTCCTAAATTTGACTTACTAAAAATATAAATGTTTTATTTCAAAATATAAAAAATCATAGAATTTTGAATTCTGATATTTTGAACTGTTCAGTCACGACAGATTGCACTTTCTTTCAAGGCATTAATTCAGTCAGATTCGCGTCTTTGGTTCTGAAAAGCTTTTTTAAAGAGTTTTGCATTCAATACGTGAATTTTTCGCACGAATGATCAAACTGATAAACTAAAAAAAAATATGCGTTCTTCTTATCCTTCTAAAGACAGAAACAGAGAAAACTCAATTTGTGAGTGTTAATAGCCGTCCCAGCCGTATGTTGACTTAGATCAGCCCAAAGGTTGTTTCAGGGTTAGATCTGTGAGTTAGCCCTGCCCTGACTTAGATCAGTCCAAAGGTTGTTTCAGGGTTAGATCTGTGAGTTAGCCCTGCCCTGACTTAGATCAGCCCAGAGGTTGTTTCAGGGTTCAATCTGTGAGTTATATAGCCATGCCCTGACTTCGATCAGCCCAAAGGTTGTTTCAGGGTTCGATCTGTGAGTTAACCGCGCCCTGACTTAGATCAGCCAAGAGGTTGTTTCAGGTTTCAATCTATATGAGTTAGTCGTGCCATGGCTAAGATCTCCGAAAGAAGAAAGGAGGCGGATAGTGGGCTATTGTTTTTTGACAAGATGGCGGCTTCCAATCAACCAATCAGAAAACGCAAAAAACCCAAACCATATTAGTTTAATGAGCTCTTCTTACTTTCGCCGGAGTCCAATTCTTTCCCAATAAAACGTTTCCTAATTTTGCCTTACTTAAAATACAAATGTTTTGATTTCTAAATATAGAAAAACACAAAAGTTTGAATTTTATTCATCAGTGTTTATTTATTCCTTGTTTTTAACTGTTTAGTCACGATATATTGCACTTTCGTTCAAGCCATTGCACAGTTTCGCGTCTCTGGTTCTGAACAGACCTTTAAATATTTTTACATTCAATACATGATTTTTTCGCACGAATGGTTACAGTGAAGCTGATGGATAAAATAAATATGTGTGCTCCTTCTTCTCCTTCTCCTTCTTGTTCTTGTCCTTCACTTGACTTTAATTCTTCTTGTTCTTCTTCTTCTTGTTCTTCTTCTTCTTGTTCTTCTTCTTGTTCTTCTTCTTCTTGTTCTTCTTGTTCTTGTTCTTCTTGTTCTTCTTGTTCTTCTTGTTCTTCTTGTTCTTCTTGTTCTTCTTGTTCTTCTTGTTCTTCTTGTTCTTCTTGTTCTTCTTGTTCTTCTTGTTCTTCTTGTTCTTCTTGTTCTTCTTGTTCTTCTTGTTCTTCTTGTTCTTGTTCTTCTTGTTCTTGTTCTTCTTCTTCTTCTTCTCGTTCTTCTTCTTCTTCTTGTTCTTCTTGTTGTTCTTCTTGTTCTTCTCGTTCTTCTTGTTCTTCTTCTTGCTCTTCTTCCTCTTCTTCTTCTTCTTCATTTCATAGTCTACTTTTCTTCTTCTAAAGGCTAGCCGGATTCTAAAAGATAAAACAGAGAACAAAAATAAAAGCAAAAACCTTTTTATAAGCAATACTTCGTTATCATACTTTTTCGCTCAGTGATTTTTTTGAATTAAAGCTGAAAGAAAGAAAAAACACTTATGAACCTCAATCATTTTGTTGTTTATTTTTATCACTAGTAAATCTGACTAACTGATGATCAGTTGTTCGGTTCCTTGAATTTCAAGCATGAACAATTCGGTTACTATATGATTTTAGGGATAAATGTTGCCTTTACTTAATCACAAGAACGGTTATCGGATTTACGTCACTCGTATATACGTCTTGAGATGACGTAACGAGCAAGCTCTTGATCTGCTTCACACTCATGATCTTTGAAAACAGACTGAAAAAAACAAAACGAAACAGGATTGCATGAATGAGAAGAATCACTATGGGAATTACTAATATTTCAGCTTGATATAAAATTATATTCGAATTCGTAAAATACCAATTTGTTGAAAGAATAATGCACAATTTCCTTTGTTTAGCATCGTTCAATATTAAAATAGACTTTGAAGATAGATCGAATTAATATTCTATTTTGCAAGTTAGCCATGTCCTGACTTAGATCAGCCCAGAGGTTGTTTCAGGGTTCTATCTGTGAGTTAGCCATGCCCTGACTTAGATCAGCCCAGAGGTTGTTAACGTTTCAGGGTTCAATCTGTGAGTTAGCCGTGCCCTCGCTGACTTAGATCAGCCCAAAGCCGTTGTTTCAGGATGCGTTCTGAGAGTTAGCGGTGCCCTCTGATTTAGATCACCGAAAGCAGAGGGTAGTGTTTTTGAAAACAATTTTTGCTAACCTACTCTACCCCTGAAGATCACTAGGTGGCTTGTAATTAACCAATCAGAAAACACACTGAATGTTGATATACTTTTGTGTATAGGTGGTGCGTCAAGATGAGGCCAAATACTTCAGTCAAGTATTCACTGTTTCTGATTTTTTTAACCCTTGGTCACGAGTTTGGTTCAGCGTATCGACTTTATGAGCGTTCGCAGCATCGATGGTCAGCGGATGCTCTTAAACAACCTGAATTTCAAGAGCCAAAGTTCAGCGAGCCACTACCATATGGCGAAGGTAAGCATTTGGCTTTTTGTCAGAACCTTGACGTTAGAACCAGGCATTTTCTCTTCGTAAAACAATGTTGTAACAATAGGGCCATTTATAAGGAGGACAATAAGACGCTTCCTAAAAAAGAGGCGAAATATCCATCCATAAATACAAACGTGTCTTACTGTTCGTATAAACGGTTCGCGTCTTGTTTAAGCTGAATAAGCCACAACGACATTCTAGGTCTGCTTGGGGTCCCTGTTTGGATTGCGCTTGCACACATTGCGTTTGCGTCTTATAGCCTGGTGGAACTTAGACGTGAGTGCCGTTTATACGAACATAGTTCTTTATTTTTTCTTGTTTGGCAGATTTCAAAGGTTTTGAAAATAAGAGGAGTGAAAACGGTACTGGTGTTGAAGTTGTCAATCGACAAAAAAGTAAGTTGCATAAGTTATTATGCTCCCCTATAGTCTGATGTGCTTTGCTTTGCTTTGCTTTGCTTTGCTTTGCTAATCTCCTTTCCTTTAAATCAAGGATGGGCAGCAGCTGTTGCTCTAGGTGCCGGTGTTGCCATCTCCCTTGGTGGTATTGGCTTCGAAGTTTATCTCAAGCTTGCGACATGCTGTGGACCCTACCCAGAAATATGTACTTACATAGAAGATTTCAAGGCAGTCCAGAAGAGACTCAAGCCCATGTTTCCTAAAGTGGACTTCTTAGCACTAACAGGTTTGCCAAATAAAACTATTTAAGTTGTGAAAATTTTAAACACTTTGCAATAGTCTGGAAGAGGTTTAAACAATTAAATTACAGAGGATAGATGCATGCACAGGTCTAGGGTGGAATAGGAGAATGACTGAAAAAGACGTTGAAACAGCACAGATATGTATAAGAAATTAACCATGGGATGGGATGGGATGGGATGAAATTGGATGGGATGGGATGGAACGGGATGGAATGGGATGAGATGTTATGGAATTCGGTGGGATAAGTATGGAATGGGATGGGATGGATCGAGTAGATATCTATCTGTATAGTACATTTCTTCCACACTTAAACACTTTTTTATCTACCCAACAGCTAAAAATACACTGGAAGATATCACTCAGACTAATTATCGTCTGATTGAAATATGGAACGACATGAAGCGAATCAGGGATCTTAAGGTCAAGCTTCTTGAGAAAATTAGCTCAGCCACAATTAAGTTCTTCAACACTAAATGGGCTGAAATTGAGGTAAATCGATTAGTATTTTTTGAGCGCTAATCACGTACACTGCTGTATTCCACAGGAAATCGAAGGAGGGTGTGTTCGCTTCAATGCTTCATCAAAATGTCTGATGAAACAACCATCGATCCATCCATCGATCCATCGATCCCTCCATCCCTCCATCCCTCCATCCCTCCATCCCTCCATCCCTCCATCCCTCCATCCCTCCATCCCTCCATCCCTCCATCCCTCCATCCCTCCATCCCTCCATCCCTCCATCCCTCCATCCCTCCATCCCTCCATCCCTCCATCCCTCCATCCCTCCATCCCTCCATCCCTCCATCCCTCCATCCCTCCATCCCTCCATCCCTCCATCCCTCCATCCCTCCATCCCTCCATCCCTCCATCCCTCCATCCCTCCATCCCTCCATCCCTCCATCCCTCCATCCCTCCATCCCTCCATCCCTCCATCCCTCCATCCCTCCATCCCTCCATCCCTCCATCCCTCCATCCCTCCATCCCTGCATCCCTGCATCCCTCCATCCCTCCATCCCTCCATCCCTCCATCCCTGCATCCCTGCATCCCTCCATCCCTCCATCTCTCCATCCCATCCATCCATCCATCCCATTGGTACTGACAAGGATCAATCGCTCCAATTCTATCTTTTCTTTTTTTAACCAGACGCAACTGAGGAAAGCTAATAATACAGTCCGCGCACTCACCTACGAACAACTCAGTGCTGAATTTGGATCATTCCTTGATAATTATAAAAGTGCTCTTCTTGGTTTCACTCCACTCTTCGTATCCACCCTTACGTTAGCAGCAATACCTGCATACAATGCCTACAAAAAGGCTAGTCTTAATAAGGTAGGATTGCATTATGTCGTTTTGATTACCAAACTTATTTCGTCGCTGCTATAACACCGAAATGAATAAGAATAAATTCAAACTAAACCTTTTGATTTTACGTCGTTGTGCATACGGGGAGTCATTGCCGGGTCTTCCTAGCCAGTACACCACGACCCCCTACATTCCCTACCACTAGTTTAATATTCTATGCAGACAACTCTTAATTCAAATTTTGATTTTTATGGAGGGAGAAAAACCAGAGAACCTAGAGAAAACCCCTCGTGGCAAGGGAGAGAACAACACATCAAACAAACTCAACTCACGTTGATTTTTGCGGAGGGAGGAAAACCAGAGAACCTGGAGAAAAAACCTCGTGGCAAGGGAGAGAATAACACAACAAACAAACTCTAGAGTTTTAGAATCATTAAGACTGATTCCATGTTCTTTGTGTTCAACGAAACCCTTTCCATGTGGGAATGACCTATCGCCTTTGGCGATCGATGAAAACGTTTATTGAAATAGGTGTACGTACGATCCGTGGGAGGGAGAGAAGGGAATAATACTTAATTTCTCTTTTCAAAAACCTTTTCCAGGAAATTGCAAGACTTTCAACCGGACAAGACTATAAACAACTGGTCACGGCACGACATGGAAAAGCATCAAAAGTTCTGGGAGTGCAAAACCTGAATCAGCATATCAAGGCAACGGCGACATCGAGAAACAATGCCCGATTTGCAACAGGAAAATACACTCAGTACGCTTTGAATGGAATCACAGGGGTATCCGTTTTGATATCATTGGGTGAGTACAGTAGCAAAGGGGGGAGGGGGGCTGACTTATAGATAAGCCCAGAGGTTATTTCAGGGTTTGATCTGTGAGTTAGCTATTCCCTGACTTAGATCAGCCCAGAGATTGTTTCAGGGTTCCATCTGTGAGTTAGCCATGCCCTGACTTAGATCAGCCCAGAGATTGTTTCAGGGTTCCATCTGTGAGTTAGCCATGCCCTGACTTAGATCAGCCCAGAGATTGTTTCAGGGTTCCATCTGTGAGTTAGCCATGCCCTGACTTAGATCAGCCCAGAGATTGTTTCAGGGTTCCATCTGTGAGTTAGCCATGCCCTGACTTAGATCAGCCCAGAGATTGTTTCAGGATTCGATCTGTGAGTTAACCGTGCCCTGACTTAGATCAGCCCAGAGATTGTTTCAAGGTTTAATCTGTGAGTTATATAGCCATGCCCTGACTTAGATCAGCCCAGAGGTAGTTTCAGGGTTCGATCTGTGAGTTAACTGTGCCCGCCCTCATACCAATAACATTGATTATTATCATTTTTATTTTTTCAAGGGGTCGAAATTTATGCCGCGTATAAAAAACTAGAACAATGCAGGGAACAGGTGCGAAAGGACGCAAAAAAGGGTCTGGATGATGTCGTCAAGGGAGAGAAACTGTTGATTGATATCCACAAAAATCTTACCGGCTACATGACGATGATTGATGAAAAGGTAGGTAGTTTGTTTTAAATGAGTGTGGAATGGTCAATCCCGTCGTCCCGTCGTCCCGTCGTCCCGTCGTCCCGTCGTCCCGTCGTCCCGTCGTCCCGTCGTCCCGTCGTCCCGTCGTCCCGTCGTCCCGTCGTCCCGTCGTCCCGTCGTCCCGTCGTCCCGTCGTCCCGTCGTCCCGTTGTACTTTCCAATTTCAATTATTTGTTTCATTTACTTATCACAGGGTGTTAAATATCTCAAAGGCGAGTTATCTAGTCAAAACGTTCTTGTGGAACTTGAAGCTATAAGAAAACTAGCCAAAGGAGCTGGCCAAAAGGCCCAAAGCAAAAATCTTACCATAGCAGCACAGAGCATTGACGCTTTTATCGTTGGAATTCAGGACGCAAATGCTAGACAAACTTTGGACCTTACTGCTGCTCTCGCCGATGGCCTAGCACGCGTCAAGTTTCTCTACACGTGCTTCGATGCAAAAGTGAGTCTCGTGGAATACTGCGTAGACCATTGCAGAAATGGTACCGATATCTTACCTAATATATACGCTTCAGCTGCAAAGCATTTTGACACTAAAGGCAAAGAATGCCTTGACGATGTTGGAGTACCATACTATAGTTTGGCTGATGTGCAGTTTAGCATGAACAAAAGAGCCGCCAAAGAAAATTTCTCGGCGGATTGTCTTCTTAACAGCAATGCCAAGAGGGAGGAAGTATGCAGGTGATTATATAATCATAATATTATTTGAAATGGAATACATACCAAATTTTGTAATAAAATATCCTCTCGTATTCTAAGCGTGTCCATAAGAACAAGCGTAGCTTAGTTGGTTAGTGTGCGGCATTGGGACCTACGCTTTAAGACCGAAAAACCTACCTACCTACCTAACTTCCTTTCTTTTCTCCCTTGCTTCCTTTCTACCTACCCACCTACCTACCTACCTACCCACCTCCCCACCCCCACCTCCCCAGCTCCCCAGCTCCCCCAGCTACACCAGCTCCCCAGCTCCCACACCCCCCAGCTCCCACCTCCCACTCCCCACCTCCCCACTCCCCACTCCCCACCTCCCTCCCCCCCCCCCCACCTCCCCACCTCCCCACTCCACCCTCCCACCCCCCACCCCCCACCTCCCCACCTCCCCACCTCCCCACCTCCCCCCCTCCCCACACCCCCCACCTCCCCACCCTCCCCCCTCCCCCCCTCCCCCATCCTCCCCCCTCCATCCTCCCGCCTCCCCCTCCCTGCCCCCTGCCCTCTACCTCCTCCTCCCCTCCCACTCCCCTGCCTCCCTGCCCCCCCATCCCCCCTCTACCCCCCACCTCACCATAACCGACCTCCCCCGCACCCATCAGCACCACCCCCACCACCCCACCCCCCACCGCCCAACCCCCCACACCCACCCACCCCCCACCGCCCAACCCCCACTCCCCACACGCCCAACCACCTCCCCACCCCACCCCAACCTCCCACCCCACCTCCCACCCCCACCCCTACCCACCTCCCTACCTCCCCCTCCCTCCCTAACTACCTCCCTACCTCCCTACCTCCCTACCTCCCTACCTCCCTACCTCCCTACCTCCCTACCTCCTACCTCCCTACTTCCCTACCTCCCTACCTCCCTACCTCCCTACCCACCTACCTCCCTACCTACCTTCTTTTATACTACGTTTATACTTTATTTCAATTTCAATTTCTTTTATCAGGTTGTGGGATGTCGACAGATACGAAAAGCCAGCCATCAAGAGTAAACTTGGTCTTTCGATCGCTCAAATTGACGCCTTCATATCAAAATGCCTGCCTCATAAGCTGACCCCGTCGGAGAAAAGAAATATTTGTTTTTACCGAAGTCTTGGCGCCACCGACGAAAAAATCTACGAACGAAAGATACTCCCAAGATCCGTCACTTTGGCGCAGATTAAGGCTGTCACGTGCCCACAACCATGATTTGGACGAGAGGAAAATCATTCTATTTTGCTTCATTACCAAATAGAAAACTTCAAGTCTAGTCTACAAGATCGCATATCGAGAACTATAATACATTTGCCAAAAATTTTCTTGTGCGTCTGGAAAACGAACAAATGGATTCACAGGCGTTCTCTGAATTTGCATATGTTGCATGTTGCATGTTGCATGTTGCATGTTGCATGTTGCATGTTGCATGTTGCATGTTGCATGTTGCATGTTGCATGTTGCCTACTAAGCACAACATGTTTTATATTCATATGTAATTAATGTCAGCACAGAAGAAAATATACCGGAAAAACGTACAGACAAAGTTTATAAAAATTTCTAGCCTTTTTTTTATTTTCCCCGACAATTCTTTCGGGCTTAGCCGTATGCAGCATTCAACAAAACCATCACGAACCTTTTTTTGTTGAAAAAGGTGTATTCTCACGTTGTTATATGTCCTGAGTACTGATTGAGTATGTTAATCAAGAAACCCAACGGTTTTTGACTAATTCGAAAACAATTATTTCATGTTTCGGTGTTCGTTTGTCGCTCCATTAGGAAAATCCAGGGCGATAGTGCTTATTATTTACCCTGCCAAAAAATCGGAATTCCCGTCTGGAAAATAAATTCATGGTTTGTGTCATTCCAATCGGAAAGTTCCTGAAAACACGTGGTGTTGCCATTGATGTAATCTACTCTTCCCGCTCTTTTCGGGTCTTCTGGTAGACGCGTGTATCCTTTGTCGGATGTCAAAGTTTCCCGCTCTTTTTTAATATTAGCAAACAAATTTCCAAAAGAATGGATTGGGTTTAAATGGTAAGCACCCCTGGATTCTTAATGAGAGCTAGTCGCAAAAATGTCTAGACTAGGTCTGATGATGTTTGAAGTTTTATTCATGGTGGTGAAGCAAAATATATGTACTACTACGGTTTAGTGTAATTATCCAACTAGTTTGTTTATACTAAGCTATAAGACTTTTGATTTTTAGCCTGATATGTGCTACGAGTGAGTTATGCCATTCAATTCATATGCATGTATTCAATTTTCAAACCAACGTCAAGTTTCATTCTAAGTTACAACTGACCTTATTCGTCGTGGTGCAATGTTTCCCATTTACACCACGTGTCATTCCATTGATAATGAGATACTTTCACGTTTAAGTTGTATCTATATTCATGTGTCTTACGTCTAATGCTCAACCGTTAAACAAAGATATTATAATACCTTTTGAAATGGAAAAACGTTGTACCATGACGAATTAGGTCTATATAACATATGAAATTGTACTCTTTAATATGGTAAAGCCTAAAATATATATTAAGAAGGCAAATGTTATACTGAATGTATTTTCAAATATGTACTACTTATTCACTACTTAATTTTACTTTTATTTTGTTCTTTTGATTTTTTGGTTGTTTGTTTTATTAAATTTATCCACGTGATCTCGGGGAAAGCGTGCAAAGGATTGTTGTAGTTGATCATGCGATCCTAGTTTCAGTTGTTTCACGATAATTTCATAAAAGAATTGAAACTAAAACGCACAATTTGACACATAGGTAATTGTCCTAAGAATACGTGGAATTTTTGAAAATGTATTGCTAGTCCATAACGTAGCTAGGGAAGCAAAGATTCACAAAAAAATTTTTCTGGCTTCGGTCGCCATGTTTTTTCGATTGACTGCCTGATAAGATTTCTTCCTGCGCGATTATTGGCTGGTTTTTGATGGGCTGTCAAAGCGAGATCACCTATATTATACGATATTCAAACTAGTCTTACAGTGTTTCTCCAGTCAAACGCGCGAAACCTTACAATTTGCAGTCGAGACGTGCGAATTGGTTTTCGAGGCTTTTCAACATTCCATAGCCCTTGAAAACTTTGTATTTTCTGACACGAATGTCATGGAAACGCCTTGATTGACGTGCACTAAAACCAACTTCGCCTCGACTGCAAAATGTACGATTTCGCGCGTCGGATTGAAGGCGCAATAGTTTAGCAACTTATCAAAATTTAGAGTGTGCAAATCGTTATCATTTAATTAAGATATATCTTGTATGATTAAGGTAAACTGCCGAAAGTCACTTTCGTTCGTCCATCCAAAACCCATGTTATATAATAATTAATAATTCTGTAAGCCAGGATATTCCCAGATCAGGAGCCCATTACCAGGAGCATCCATCTCTCCCATACTGGGTCTTTGAGCCAACATATTCCCAGATCAGTAGCCTATTACTGTAAAAGCAGCATTCTTATCCTATACTGGGTGTGTGAGCCAGCATGTGATCCCATTTCAGGAGTCCATTACTAGGAGCATCCCATACTGGGTCAGCTGTGAGGCAACACTTCCCAGATCAGGAGCCATCTTAGGAACATCCATCTCGTATGCTGGGTCTTTGACTTTAAGACGAGCTTAGTAAAACTTTAAAAAAATAAAATAAGGGCAAGTCTATGTTTCTTACAAAAAAAAAAAAAAAAAAAAAAATCGATCAGAGATAAAAATGAACTAGTTAACGTCGTGACAAATCTAAAATGAAAAAAAAAAAAAAAAAAAAAAAATGAAAAGAAAGAAAGAAAGAAAGAAAAGTTGGGTCTATCTTGGTGTAGCAAGCTTTTATTGTATAGGTTGCTATCAATAGACGTCACTTCCGGTAATAGCTCTTTTTTTGACGGCTTGTAGAATCCTGGAGGTTGTTTTGATCTCTTATTTTCTGGTTTAATGTCGTGAAAATAGTCAAATACAATAGTTTGAGGACTTATTTTGATATGTTTTGACTTAGCATCCGCTAGTTGCCCCCCAGCCAACCGCTTGTTTGCCCCCCAGTCAACTCCAAAAAAGTCACGTGATTGATAGTAAGCAATTCTAGATTAGGGTTTTTCGTTCTTCAAGGTTTTGTTTAGCTCCAAATTATCATCTTTCGCTATTGTTTTATCGTATTCATGGCTCAGTTGCCCTGCAACACGAGGAAAAATCCAAAATATTTTCTACTTCACTGACACCCGCCCGTTTCCGTCTCAACGCATTTTTCTTTCAGTCCCTAAAAGTCGCTCACGCTCGGAACCCTTCCAAAACAGTCTAAAGCGAGCGCCCTCATAGCTAAAAACACGAAGATGCTTATTCAAGTCTTATATTATTTCTATTTTATCAATAATATATAATAACATACTTTCGTGCTGAGCAAGTGCCGTTTGACTATTGCATTATTAATCAACCAATCACATTTAGGTTTAGTAAAATAAAACTATTACGTCACCATTCTTATTCAAATTCAATTTCCCTTAGAGTGAATTTTGCATATTATCTTAATTATACACAATGGTTAAACTGTTGCATTAAAATAAGAAACTTCAGTGGAAAATTCTGGTGTAAACGTCTTGGATTTGAGTATTTTTTATGGCGACTTCTTATTTGCAGAATGGGCCAACGAGGCGGCAGACAGGAGAACCATTTGACATAGCATGTAAAGTAAGTAGTTTAACGTCACTATACATGCTGAAACCTACATACTTGAGAAATATACTTACTTGGGCTTTAACTTAACGATAAATTTAAGTATTTAAATCTCGGGATCTTTGTTTTATATTCCTAGATCTTTAGCTAGGGTTTGTAATCGATATTTTGTACTCAAATAGTTAAATTTAAACAAGTGGTTTTGATATTTCTTGCTTGGCGATCAAATGGCCAACAAGTTAGGCCTCCATATCTGATCAAGATATCTTTCTTTACAAGCTTTTGATTTGTAATGATTACGTGAAAGATTAAGCCATGATATTGTAATCTTAGCCTATATAGAGCCATTATAAGAAAATTGCGGTGAGTAAATATCTGCAGAAGAATTTTTACTTAAACCTAAAGTTGTTTGATCTACATAGCTGCTTTTGTACCGAAGCCTCGGTTTATTGCTATTTATGGTGTAAAGCATTGTATATTTTACAAAAGACCTTTTATATTTTAATGTTTTTATTCAGGTTATGCTTCTTGGTGACTCAGGAGTTGGTAAAACATGTCTTTTGGTTCGCTTCAAGGACGGAGCCTTTCTTTCAGGATCTTTTATTTCTACAGTTGGCATCGACTACAAAGTAAGATATTAACTACTCTATCTTACTAGAATCCCCCAAAAATTGCTAATAAAATCCCCTATTTGTTTATAATTTGGACAGGAAACGCTATTGAATTGTAGGTGTTAAAACATCTGAATTAACATTTACCACCTTCTAGCTTTTCAGTTATAATTACGAGCTTCGAATTCATAAAATTTTTCCAATTAAATATCCTTTGTGGAAATCTAAGTATTCGAATACTTTTTCAATGAATAGAATAAAATAGTGGAACTAGAAGAGTCAAGGATCAAGCTACAGGTAAAATATAGTTAATAGTTTTGTGTAATTTTTAAATTTAATAATTAATCTTTTTGTCATAATTACTCTATGACATTTATTTCCAAAATTGAACGTGACTTAAATATTTAAAAATAAGAAATTTTAGATAAAAGGTTTCTGATAATATGAAATTTAAAAAACCATTTCAGAAAAAAATACGAAACTTTAAAAAAATTAATGCTCCAATTGCAAGATGGATTTAAATTAAGTTTTCATTTGTTAAGATGAAAGGATGTGTCTTGTAAATCCTTTAGAAGCCAAAGTTTTATTGAAAATTTTATATTATTTAACAGATAGCCCTTACTTAGCAGTCCTATCAGACTTGCATGAAATATTTGTATATGTATTATTTAACAATTATTCGCTGAAGCTGAAGTGATTATCGGGAATATTTGCTAAGGCGCGAGTCTTCGAGCGGCAAGGTAAATATTCCCCAATAATTGCTGAACCTGAGGCAAATAATCGTTTTAGTATAAATACACAATATGATTCTTTCATTTTGGATTTTTGCTGGAGGTGATTATCGTGTGATAGTGTGAGTTTCTTGACCAACCAGTGCACGAGATTTTCTATAATCACCTGCATATTTTTACTAAAGATGGATAGCAATCATGGCACACTAAAATATTGATAAAGTAGAGAATACCGAATCAAAGTATGGCAATCGATTTGAATACCTATATAGTTTTGCACTGACTGCGACTGACTAGCCTCGTGTTCACGTGGAAACATAAAGGTGTTTTTACATGCATTAGAGGCTAGTCAGTGTCAATTCAGTCCAGAATAATAGTTATTCAAATTGACTGCCATATTTTTATTTGGTATACAGTGAGAAGAGAAATGTTTTAAAATGCAGGCATGGTACTGAACATCAGCTCACACATGTATCACGTTAAAAACCAACTCCTTAATTTCTTTCAGATCTGGGATACGGCTGGCCAGGAGCGATTTCGTAGTATAACCCACGCTTACTATCGGGATTCACACGGTAAGTCCCAACCACAAGTTCAAGAGACATGCAACTTATTGCAATTTATTGTTCTAAGTCGCAGGAACAGGTTGCTTTCTTGGTGCCTATTGGACTCTATGTTGCTATGAAGCTGCAATAATTTGTGCACGTGCATATTTTGAATGAGTGTGAAATGCTCCTAGGCGTTATGTGGATAAATAAACTATTATTATTATTATTATTATTAATTCAGCTGATTAACTTATCTTTTTCTTATGTTTAGCTCTTCTTCTTCTATATGATGTCACAAATGAAAGTTCCTTTGAGAATATAAGGGTAAGTCTTAACATATATAATTAAGTAATAAATACAATGAGTGGAAAGTCACCGTCAATCACAGCCGATTTTCCGTGGTTCCTGACCTTATTCAACCAGTAAAGCTCCCCCGCACACTAAGTTTGCAGCGATAAGTTGTTTAGCCCGCCCTTCAACATTTGCTGTAAGCTTGGTGCAACAGTAAAACATCTGTTCCCGCTTGCACTCTAAAGGGCCAGGGATAACTTCAACTACTTCTTCAAACAGCTTCGAAATATGTAGTGGCCTTGTTATATGGTTATATACATTCTCTAGCCATAGACAAGAGTTTTTTATAGAGACTTTGTACCATCATGTGATGGCAGCAATGACAAAAGGCACAGCAATATAGTCTTTTTCACTGGGAAAACTCAGATTAGACCAGAATTAATAGCTGTTATTACAGTTGAGCCTGCAATGAGAAATTCTTTTGTTTTAAGGATCATACAAGTGAGGCTATCAGGCTGATGCAATGCTTGTTGTCTCATTTGCATCTGATTTGCATGCATCCTTAATAACTGCTATTGTTCCTGCCTCTGGCATGGCTGCCTTCGCATGATTGTGCAAAGCCTCTATATCATATACAATATCATGCCTCCTCCATGGGGTAGAGAACTGCTCCTCTTCCACTGGATTAAATAATATTTGCTTAATATTTGTAATAGGCATGGCTGGCAGAAATCTATGAATATGCTTCTTCAGATGTCATTATAATGTTACTGGGAAATAAGGTTAGTACTATATTTGAAACTACAAATATTCTTTTAAACCAACCAACTAGGAAATGTTTCCACCTTGATTGAATATTAGCATGACAGCACCATTATGTCAGCATATCCACAACATGAAATGTTTTAGGATTAAATCGAATAGGTTTTGACCAAAATAATGATATACTTCTAGAGAGATAATTGTAACCACTTCATTTTTTTACAATTTTTATTTTACTGAGCTTTCAGACATGTTGTCTATCATCAGCACTGGAAATTATAGTGATTACACATTACACATTATTGAAAAACTAGTTTTAAATTGTTTTGTTGGTTCTTGCAGGCAGATCTAGCAAAACAAAGAGTGGTTACACGAGAACAAGGAGAAAAGTTGGCAAAGGTTAGTTTGTCGTAAACTATCATCAATGTTGTCACTTGTTGGTTGTCAGTTGATTGGCTTCCTTGTTGAATGTCACTTGATGGGCTTCCTTGTTGATTGCCACTTGATGGGCTTCCTTGCTGGTTGTCACTTGATGGGCTTCCTTGTTGATTGCCACTTGATGGGCTTCCATGTGGTTGTCCCTTAATGGGCTTCCTTGTTGGTTGCCACTTGATGGGCTTTCTCGTTGGTCATCACTCGATGGGCTTCCTTGGTGATTGCCACTTGATGGGCTTCCATGTGGTTGTCACTTGATGGGCTTCCTTGTTGACTGCCACTTGATGGGTTTCCTTGTCACCTGATTTAACTTATGTCACTTTATTTTGTTCCTTTGTCCTCATCAACAATTTTAATCATGGATTTTCTTTGTTCCACCCTTAGGATCATAATGTTGCTTTTATGGAAACAAGTGCAAAAACTGGTTTAAATGTTGACTTAGCATTTATGGCAATAGCAAGGTGAGTACGTTTTTTTATAGAAGCTGCTGCACCGTACACTCCCAATTAGTATATGGTGCTCAGCCCTGTTGCTTTGGGTTGCAAGTTCTTCCGTAACCATTGGCTCTTGGGTGCAGACCCAAAATTTTGTTATAGAGGGGGTTCTGATTTCGAGTGTCACCCACCTGTAGAAGACCCGAAACAAAAAGAAACAACAACAACAACAACAACAGCAAAAAGAACAGTACATTCTGTTTAAGAAGAAATCGAAATTCTTATATAGAAAGTTAAAACCCTCCCAAGGTCTCCTCATCATTATCCTTCGTCTTCCAGGAGTACACTACTGGTATTAGACTTAGAAAAATATTTCATTACTGGGCTACCTGTAGACACAGGGATCCCAGCCGTACTAATACAATTCATCCTTTTCTTCTACAGAGATATTAAACATCGAAGAAGCAAGAACCCCGCAGACCACAAATTTAATCTTGAGCAATACGTAGAAACACAGCGAGAAAGGCATAGCTGTTGCTCATAGAAACGGTTGCCAAGCAACGATATTCCATTCAAATCAATGTTGCCATGGAAATGGAAAGAATTTTACAAGTTCGCGGCGGCTTTGCTGGATATTTGCTGCTGGATTGTCAAGGAATGCGATGGAATAATCGCGGAAAAATAAATTTAAGAATTAAATCAATAGGGAATGGAACAATATTGGTACGAAATTTTAGCTTTTGGAGCATTTAAAAATAATGTTTGCAAAAAAATAAAAAATAAAAATGGCGTAGATGTTTCAGCGATTTGCCGGCGGATTTCATGTGAGTTGCAATTGATATAAACGTAACGTAATTGATGGTTTCAACCATTCCCAAGAGAATTAAATAACAAAAGACACGGTGACCATGTTGGAGGATACAACAAAAGAATACATTGACAATTCTTTTGTTGAGTTCCTCCAACATGGCCGCAGTGAAAACCATCGATTTTAACGTCATTGGAAAAGTGACGTCACGAAATAAATCGTGAGGTAAAAGCAGGGGGATATTTTGACTTTTAAAATTTATAACGTTTCAATCTTTTGCTTAACTTTAAAAGTGCAACTGTGTCATCGTGTTACATTAAAAAAAAAAACAATTTAAAAAACATTGAAAGAAATTCATATCTTTGAATTTCATACTCTGCTCCAAAGGATGCTCAAACAAATTCTCGTACCCTATCCCTTCTCAGGTTTGCAACGAAAAATCGGAAATCGATTTTTCGCTGAGAAGAGTCTGGATACGAGAATGTGGTCAAATACTTCCTACCATTTTGCTGTCCGCTAGAAAGAAGAAAAAACTATTTCGAGGTCGAGTTGTACCTCGAATTGGCATTGCATTTCATCTTATTTCATTCGTAGGACTCAATCTCGTACCCAGAATCCTCCAGAGCCGTTCTGCTTTGTCGTAGCGCCTTACACCCTGCTGGCCAAAAAGCCAGAAGATTCTGGGCTCGAGTTTGCATCGGATTGGGACGATATGTAGACGCGATTATATGTCCAGTAATACAGCCCCACAATGCACTGGAATGACAATTATTTCCTCGACTTCCGAACGGTTTGTAATAAGCCTGAAGCGAGATGACGTTTTGCCCCCGTCTCTAGACCACAATCCTTTTCACATTGCTTTTGTTCTTTAATTATGACTATTGTGCCGTGTATTTTCTAAGGAATCAAAAATTATAATATGAAAGAATTTTAAAAACTATCATGGTATAGAGACGGGGGTAAAAAGTCATCTCGCTTCAAGCTTATTGCGTCATGTTCCAGCGCGGGAAAAAATTGCAGTGTTTGGACTGCTTCACGAACCGTGTATTACAACCATTGGAGATTTACTGGCGTTTGATGAATCTTTAAGTTCTGGTCGTTCGTGGAATGCTTGTGAATTTTCTCACCCTAAACCATCGCTTTAGTTGTTTTCTTCCCTGGTGAAAGAATACGAAAGAAATTCGAACAGTACAAACGCCATTAAATCTCTAATGGTTTTATTCGTAAACACTACGCGTCTACCAATTGAGCTGAAGTTCAGAGCATGCGCAGTGCGCTTTTCATCCGTTTCTCTTTATACAAAGAAAATATGCATCCAGCCGCCCGTTGTCAACGTGAGCGGTTTTCGCATGACTGAAGAGCTCAGTTCTGATTTGTTTATCGCGCAATGTGATTGGTCTACAAGTGCGGTGACCGTGTCCGCGCCGTGTTCCGGGTATTTGATTGGATGGAGAGTAAATTATCGTAATTGGTTATCCTTTTCCGTGTGACGACCGTGTTCGTGCCATGCGCTTTTCACAGTCATACGAAAACTTCTCTAATTCTCTACTTTCACATCCCCATAATCCTTTGCGTCTTTGGGGGGTTACCGGAGGGTAAAAAGCCACTTATTTTGCTGAAGGCTGATCAGACAATGTTGAAAATACCTTGTTTGGTATCCAAAGATAAAATGAAGAAGTAAAAAACAGAAAAAGATAGAAGCTTGAAGAACATTTTCTGTAAGACCAAAACTCTTGATGATCTGTACACGCAAAAATAACTTGGAATAAACTGATAATCAGTATTGTACAGATAAAAGCAGGTATAGTATAAATTCAAGTAAGAAGCCTTTCAATTTGGGACAGTTTTTTGATTGGTTACCCCCAAAGACGCAAGACATTATATGGGGATGTGAAAGTAGAGAATATTGAAATTGAAGAAAATTTTGTGGGACTTTGAGGAGCTCAAAATACATTAATTTTTTTCACTTAGAAAAGGCTTTGTGCCTTTTTTCCTAATAATTTGATTTCTTTTTTTACTGTAAAATATTATTTATCTTATTTCATTTTCGACATTTTGCAATAATCTAACTCTTTTTTCAATTGTTTCCTTTGTTTTATTTAGTACGAATTAGTTAGTACTATTTCACAAATATATGGTTTGTACTCTAACGTTATAATTTATTTCTATATTCTTTATTTATGTTTGCCAATTTTTTGTCGGTTTGGCGTTTTTGTTATTGTTATTGTTTGTTTGTTCTACAATATTCCGTACTAAGCCTGGCTCTTACTAAGGATCTAAGCCTGTCACGTTTTAGCCGGGTTAATAGGCCTTTTGCAATAGATTGACACGATTGTTACTGGATGGCAAAAAAATTTGGACTTCCTTTATCAAAGATTATTCGCTGGATTACTAACGTCGCATACAAAACCTTCAAAAATACTTTTTTTCCCCTTATAAGATACTTTCGATTTCAAGATACGAAGCAATTTAAAGTTTGTTTGCCATCCAGCAGAGCCTTCCCCAAGGGACCTTGAGCTGAATTGACTCGTTAGTAAAGTCATATATCAGCACGTGACTGTTTGTTGCAAAAGGCCTATTGCATTATATAAAAATCTCTCCAAGCAGGTCATCTATTCTTACTGGCATCTTTTACATTATCAAAATCACTCGGCTGTTTTCTTTGTTTTATATGATGTTGCATTGTACTCCGCAGTGCAAAAAGAAAATCTCTCCAAGCATAGGTTACATGTTCGGCCTATCGACATAGTTTACTTTATCATAATCACTCGGTTGTTTTCTTTGTTTTATATGATGTTGCATTGTACTCCGCAGTGCAAAAAGAAAATCTCTCCAAGCATAGGTTGCATGTTCGGCCTATCGACATAGTTTACTTTATCATAATCACTCGGTTGTTTTCTTTGTTTTATATGATGTTGCATTGTACTCCGCAGTGCAAAAAGAAAATCTCTCCAAGCATAGGTTACATGTTCGGCCTATCGACATAGTTTACTTTATCATAATCACTCGGTTGTTTTCTTTGTTTATGATGTTATGTCCCGAAGAGCATTCATGACTACATCTGGAAAATGGTCCTTTACCATAGTGGGACATATGATCACGCGGTCATAGTTTTCTTTGTTAGCCCAGGTTAGGTCGTACGCCAGTCCTGGTCGAGGTCTGTGGAAAAACAGTCGAAAAATGAATGAGGGGCGCATTTGCACAACTTGAGAATGTGCATGTTACGTCATAGCCGCCATGTTGGTTGACCATAACAAAGCAATCCTTATATAGTGACGTGTGACGTCATCAAATTACAAATTTTGCAATAGACCAGTTTCGAATTCCAAATTACCGCTGTGTTCCTTGATTACAGACTCATTTGCACAGGGTTAGCCTCGTATCAGTGTTTAAACATTCACAAATACCAACAGAAAAGTAAAGAATGCACAACTTCAACAATACAAACACTTTGAAACTCGACGGACTTTGACTGGAACACGTGAATATTCTGCACAAACTCGAGGCTAACCCTGTGGAAAGGGGTCTATTCAGTTTTGAAATGTTCATGTTTATAAGAGAACACACCATTGCCTACATTTCTGCCAACTTTAAGGCTGTTCCGAGCTTTAGAAATGGAGTTATTGGGTATTTAAGATCCAAAAACCCCCATACATTTTCTTTTATTTTGGACTGGATCCAATCACGTTAGATCCAGCCTCAAATATTATAAGAGAAATATATGGGGATATTTTCGTATTTCGTACATCTCAGCCGTTTTTCGCTCTGAAATTTTGCACCGTATCATATTTTTTACATACAGTTTCTGATAATGTCACCAAAATCCTGAATGTCTTTAAAAACATTTTGTGACGTCATCAATTTTGTGACGTCATCACTTCGGTACTCTATTAGCTTCTCTTGTTAGATGAACCAACATGGCTGTTGTTTCATTGTTATCCATATCTCAAGGGATTTTGAGCCACATAGTTGTACACACTGTACACTAGTTTGAAGCTACGCGAACACGGTGCAACATTACGCGTTATCAGTTGTGAGACACGTCGCACGACGCAATTCGTTGCACGCAATGCTTCTGCATGAAGTAGAAAACTATCTTACTTTAGCAACATTGCCTGAAATCGCACTGTTGTATCTATAGAAATATATGCATTTTCCACCGAAAAAATCAACATGCAAGTTAAAAGTTGAATTAAATTTGACATCCATTTAGTGTTAAATCACAGGTAGCCCAAGCTTGGTTTCTGTGGCGTCCTGTTATAAGGAAATGTACGGGGATTCATCAAAAATTTTAATAAAATCATCTAAACGTGAAATAAAGCCTCGAACATTTCCCCGATCATTGAGAAATAGCACTTCTTTCGCTCTGTGTGGTTAGTTATTTTTTGAATTTAGCCCGTTTTAAGATTTTTTTCCCCCACCAGTAAGAAATAAGAGAAGGTTGGAGACTCGAGTCCCAAAAGCGAGCCATCACGAGTCTTTGAAACCTCGTACGTCTTTTAATTTTCTTTTCAGCGCCAAATTTTAGTCATGACCCTTCTCTCACATCCCTATAAAACCAAGAAAGTCGCATTAGAGATTAGCCTTCGCGTCTTTAAGCCATGAAATTTGCCTGTATTCACATACTACCTCGCTTGTTCTGACCCGTACTTGGAGCTCACTGTACACCAGTTCAACGTATTTCCTTCGGCAACTGACCCGAGGTCACGCCGGAAGTCTTCGTATCGTAAATGCGGATTGGATTTGGATATAGTCTTTCTTCGAAATTATAAGCTAAATACTTTTGTATCTTAGGCTGTTAAAAATACACTCGCGATAATTTCGAAGAAAGACTATTGAAGAAGAAAGACTATTGAAATTTTTGATGAATCTCCATACATTTCCTTATAACATGACACCACAGAAACCAAGCTTGGGCTACCTGTGGTTAAATCCCCAATACCCGTACATTAAATCCCCGTCCCGCCGCATTAATTCCCCGCCCTGTCCCGGGGATTTCAATTAACTAGTGTATTATAAAACTACGAAAAATCAAATTACATTCAGCTCTTGCCTTGCGGACCCCTCGCTTATACGGACAGTAGGACAATTCCCGCGGGACGGTCCCGAGGGTGTCCGCTGTTACGAGAGTTGAATGTACTGGCATTCTCACGTGTTTATTGTACTCTAATATTTAATACTCCATCATTACCGGTTTTTTGGTTTGACATCGATCTGTAATATTTTTCCAGCCGGGAAAAGACGTACCAACTGGCTTTCATTGCGTTGTCTATTACTCTCGCTCTCGCTGCTACCGCCATTATTGGAGACGTAACTGCTTCTTGCGCCTCCGGTAGAAGAGCTCAGCGGCTGTCGTTCGCCTTGTTTACCTAACAAAGGTTCGGTTATGTGGGGTTGTGAGCCTTGGTCAGTACGAGGGGAAATGGAAGGAGGTAATACTTTAGGGTCACCTTTACGATTCTTGTTGTTGTTTCCTAGGAAGAAACAGATGGCTCGCCAACAGCCAGTCATCAGGATACGATACTGAAAACCAAGATTAGCATCAGAATGATTATCATGATCCTAGTACGGTAGGATGGTTGCACGTACACGGTACGACATGCCGTAACATTAAATGGCTTCCCATAAAAATAGTTATCGTATGAGTGGGAAGCATACAGTACTGACTTACAGCACGTACACGGTACGACATGCCGTAACATTAAAATGGCTTCCCATAAGAATGGTTATCGTATGAGTGGGAAACATAAAGTACTGAAGTACTGACTTAATCCCGTACATGGTACGACATACCGTAACGCTAGAATGGCTTCCCAATAAGAATGGTTATCGTATGAATGAGAAAACATACGGTACTGACTTAAGCCCGTACATGGTACGGCATGCTGTAACATTAAAATGGCTTCCCATAAGAATGGTTATCGTATGAGTGAGAAACAAACACTACCGACTTAAGCCCGTACACGGTACGACATGCCGTAACATTAGAATGGCATCCCAATAAGAATGGTTATCGTATGAATTAGAAAACATAAGGTACTGACTTAAGCCCGTACATGGTACGACATGCCGTAACATTTAAATGACTTCCCATAAGAATGCTTATCGTAAATGAATACAAAATGAATACAATTTCAAGGAACGTCTCGATGTTTGATGTCATCCCTACCTTTGGCAAGTTACAGTTCATTATGACATTTTCTAAATCTTGTACCAAAGTGTTGAGGGTTTTGACACTCATTCTGAAATGAAATATTGATCGTAAACAAACAAAGACACGGATATTAATGCATGGATGGATGGTTAGATAGATGGGATGGGAATAAGAATGAATAAATGGGAGGGAGGGAGGGATGGATGGAGGGATGGAGGGAGGGATGGATGGATGGATAGAGGGAGGGATGGATGGATGGAGGGAGGGAGGGAGGGATGGAGGGAGGGATGGATGGATGGGATGAATAATATTTCATTACCTTGGCACTACATCTTTGCCAACAAGAACAGACAACACGTAGTCTTCACAGTTGACTGTAGCTGATTCGCTAATAAACAATTACATGGAGCACATAGGTCATTGAAAAAAGAATAGTAATAAGAATAACAAATACATGAGCAAAATAGAAGATGAAGAAGTTAAATTAGGTCAAAGAAAAATGTCTAGAGTCTAGTATATATTGTTGCACGGCAAAAAATAGACTTTGGTTTTCAGATGCCGATAGCGTCTTAGCGTCACCTTTCGTATCGCTTCGATGCAAAGGCACGGCTACCTTTCAAGATGGCGTACTAGTTTTTGCGGTTTGGCAACCGTATACTTACAGCTTTTTATAATATTTGTTTTTTGTTGTGAAGTATGATCGTCCGGGTAAGAGTAGTATTAAGAAAG